>NW_010524955.1:326-2475 GCF_000687285.1 Phaethon lepturus | reverse complement strand
TAGTTATATACCTGACAGAGCTGCCCTGGTGACCTGGCTCCCCAGCTCACACCTCGGCCCCGTGGCCATCGGCACAAGACAGCCAGCCCGGCGTTGCCGGAGCCCCGATGCAAGGCTCTCTCCAACAGGACCACGGTGAGATAAGGTGAGCGGCATGTACGGAGGCTCAGCGTCCTCCTGAGTTCCCGATAATCTTTGGGGAGAAATCATTTCCCACCCTTTCCTCTTCCATTTATCCTCCAGAGATTCCCATGCATTTTGACTGGAGCCCTGCCAGAGCAGTTTCACAGCTCCTGCGCGTTATTTTTATGGCTATTTTAATTAAAACCAATAAATTCCAGAGGGGAAGAGGGTCTTCCCATGGTGAAATACACTTTGTCAAGTTTGCAGCCTCTGAGTAAATCAAACCGCCGCCGTTAGCAGCTACGGCTATAAATCCCCCCGGATGGACCCCAGCTCGCCGGGCGGATGAGCGACATGAATTTTCCTCCTTGACGGCCTCAGCGTCACTCTTGCCACCTCGATTTGATTTACCTCCTCTTCTGCGCAGGGGCTGTTTGGAGGGGGTGGGACAGGCAGCCGTCCCCGTTATAAGCAGGGTGTGGAGGAGAAAATACAAGCTAAGGCAATGCCACGGTGAACTTCCTAAGAGGAGCAATCCCCAGAGGGGAGCAGGACTCAAGCCAAGATCAAGTGGCACCGGTAAAACTCGGGGTGCAGAGAGAAGTCCCGGCTGCCCGGGCACCCTCGCTCCTGGGTGGGGACTGCGCAGCACCAGCGACGGGGGGTCAGGACTTGCAGGAGCCGTCGCTTCCCTTCGCCTGCTGCGTGCTCGGTCCTCGGGCTCCATGCACCACAATGGGGTGATGCTCTCCCCTCCGATGTGACCTCCCTGCCTCAGTTTCCCCAATTTCGGAAACCATACCCATGGCAGTAGCCCGGCTCGGCAGGCGGAGCAGCAACAACAGAATGCAGGCAGATGAACAGCAAAGCCCTTTAAAGATTTTCCATTTGTTTTATGTATCCGCTGGGTTTATTTTTAACATTCCAGCTGAAAAAAATAAATTAATGCCGGAGCTGAGCCAAGAGGACGGCGTTTGCTGGAACCTGCCAGGCCAGCGAGTCCCTTGCAGATAACCCCTTGGAAAAGGGTCAGTGTGGGGTCTCTGGCTGTGCCGGGAGCCAAGCGAAGGAATGAGGTCTCTTCCAAAGAGCTCCTCACCGACGCTAAAAGCTATTTCACGCTCCCCGACCCGGCGTTTCCCTCCTGCCAGGAGCAATCAGCAGCCGGACTGCGTCAGAGCTGTGCACAGCAGAGACTTGCCACCTTGCTCTGGGCCCGGGAGGCTGTTTTCACCCCGGAAAGATGTTTAAACCCCGTGTCCCGGAGGACACGCGCGTGCGGGACGTAGCCCTCTGCCCCGTTTGGGCTTTCGGTGCCTCCTTGCAAAACCATCGCAGGAGTGGAAACACCCTCCATGCAGAGAGGCTGATGCATCGCGTGAGGATGCGACGTGCAGGACCCAAGGCAGATATAGCACATTAAAGCCATCCCTGCGCTCCCATTCCTGCCCGTACCCATCCCATCACCTCTTTGGGACGAAGTCGGGACTGCTGCCACCAAAACCCTCGCACCGTGACGGCAGAAACCCGCACCGCACCTCGTTGTTCCTCCTCGGTCAGCGGCCCAGGAGATGTTTACCATCTGAACCATCAGATGAATGAAAAGCCATTAATTCCCTCCTAGGCGGCTTTATGAGGCTCTTGATGAAATATCTGGATGCTTCGACACTGCAGGAGTTTTATGCTGGCAGAGCACTACGCAGACTGAAACCCCCATCTCCAGGGCTGAACCAGCTGCTGGTCTTTCCTCCATGCCCTCTGTCCCCTGCCCTGCCCCTCCTGAGCCAAAAGCACCCAAAATTGCAGAAAACCCTCCTCCCTGACTGAGCCAGGGCATGACAATGAATGAATCCATCCCCAAAGCGAAGAGGCGATGGAGGCACCACGGGACCCACAGCCCCCACGGGACCCACAGCCCCCACACCTGCTGGGTCTCCAGGAAAAAGAAGGCTCCAGCCTCTCTGCTTTGCAGACCCTGAAAAGGGGGCGACCTGCTGGGGGGGGGCCCGCCCCCAGGAGGGGGAGG
>NW_010524955.1:0-212 GCF_000687285.1 Phaethon lepturus | reverse complement strand
GGAGGGTGAGGGGGACCCTCAGCATCCCCCAAGTCCAGCTCTGCCTAGCAGGCAGTGCTGATGGGTCTGTGTATGCACCCCCACCCTGCAGCATCCCCCTAAATCCCTCACCCTGCAGCAGCACCCCTCCTTATCCCCCCCAGCATCCCTCCTCAGCCCCCCCAGCATGGCACCCAAGACCCTCTTCAGCATCCCCCAAACCCCTGACCCCA
>NW_010524954.1:4252-4528 GCF_000687285.1 Phaethon lepturus | reverse complement strand
AGGTGGAAGGAGAGCGGACAACAAACACGTCTTCGCTTAAGAAAAAGAAAAGAAAACAAACAAACAAAAAGACTTGTCTCGCTCAGGTGGAATTTCACGCAAGATCCGCCTCGGGGAGGGGAACTTGTGTTCGCAGACCCTAAATTTGCACGGCGTGGATTGCTCTGCTTCACACCCACGGGGCCCGTGGGAAGCCACGAGTGGCCACGAGCTGCTTTAACCCTTTCCCTCCGCCTTTCCACGTGGTCCTTTGCAAAGAGGCCGAAAGGTGGTGCG
>NW_010524954.1:3823-4130 GCF_000687285.1 Phaethon lepturus | reverse complement strand
CGCCCCGCCGCAGCGTGGATGCTGGCGTTTCTCGGTTGTTTCGGTTTGTAACATGCTCTCATGTTACAAATGCAATTAATAGTAAAAGCAGTCTTTATCTGAGGGGTAGGAGGCAGCTGCACACCGCAAGTCATTATCCATTAGCGGGGAGTGTTCAGCACTTAGCAGGGCTGTCGTGTTCAAAGGCGAGGGGACGAAAGGCAAAAGCTAATGCCTTATCCCCGGCCCTCCTCCCTCCGCCACCTTACTGCTCCCCCTGCCCGGCGCTGGGGCCGGTTTGCGGCAGACTGCCCGGGGGGAGAGGGGG
>NW_010524954.1:2198-3808 GCF_000687285.1 Phaethon lepturus | reverse complement strand
CCCCGCCAGCTTACTGCCCCCCCTGCCCGGCGCTGGGGCCGGTTTGCGGCAGCCTGCCCGGGGGACAGGGAGGGCTGGGCGCCGGCAGAGCGTAGGAACCCCGTGGGCCGCCCCCCCGTGGGGGCAATCCCCGGGAAACTGGGGGAGTTCAAGCCTCCGACTATATATCCTTCTCGCCGGGCAGCCCCGGGGAGCCCGCGGGGTTCCCCTCCCGGACCCAGCCGTGGGAAAGCGGCTCCGTGCCTCAGTTTCCCCACCCTGCAGCCCCAGGACAATGCCCTTAGCTTACTTCCCGAAACACCTCCAGAGCGATACTCTGTGCTGGTGATGCTAAATGTGTTTGTACTCCTCAGCGGGCCACCCTTACGAAATGAGCTGCCCTTCCCAATCCCGCCCGGGTGCGTGGAGCATCGGACCGGCTGGCCCGAGCACAGACTGTCCCCTGCGAGGTATTCCTTCCTTCCTCCGGCCGGGAGCTGTGGGACTGAGTCCGGGAACGGCCAGAAACCTGGGAGGCAGAAACCCTTCCCTTGGCCCCACGGCAGGGCTCTGCCAGCTTGGGGCAGGTTGGCAGGATCCACCGAGCTCTCCGCCCGAGACTTTCAAGGCTGTTCTCTCCCTCCACCTTAGATGAAAGACCATTCTCCAAGTTCAAGAATACACTGGGCAAATCCAACAGGTCTGGCTAAAACCTCTCTCGGGCCGCTCGCTCATCGCGGCACGGAGCAAAAATACTTCCTCGGCGGAAGACTGAGTTGGAGCGAACCACCTACCATCTGCTTAAACCTCGGTATAAGAAGAAATAACCTATTGATTTCGTCGCGAAAAGAAAGAGAGAGAGAGGAGGGGGAAGAAAAAAAAAAAACCCACAAAAACCCACACAACCCAAAACAACCCTTTTCTGTACTCTGGAAGAAGAAGAAGAGAAAAAAAAAAGCACCTCTTCGAAGCTCAGTGGGGAAAAAGGTCAAGTTACTATTGACAAGTATGTAAAGACATCTTCTAACCATGGGAAAACATGTATAAATTGTTTCGACTCACTGCATTCAAACCCAATGGAAGTGAATTACAAAACTGCACTTCTTGCATTGTTGGACTGAAAGGATATCTATTTATCATCTTATAAGACAGCTCGAACGATCTTTATCTGCTTTGCCCACTTTCTGACCCAAATTCAGGGTTTTTATGGAAAATTGCAGTCAGTTTGATTGATGAAATCCAAAGATGTCTAAAATGGCACCAAAGATCTCCAACTGTGCAGACTCCAACCGAGGGCTTCAATGTTGGCATTGTTCCTACGAAAAAAGTTGAGAAAATGAGCAAAAGTTAGGGAATTTCTGTTTAAAAACTTCAAATTTCAATGAGGATCCCGAACCTATTATCCCTATTCATGGGGCAAACTGTGTGAACATAAAAGTATTTCCCACACATTGCAAAACAACAACCACAAAAAAAACCCCTTAGTTTTAAGCCGCGCCATAAACCTTCTTTGTAAAACGCTGAATAACCCTGTGCAGAAAATAAACCCAGCCGTTCCCGTTTAGAAATCAGATAAGTTTAAATGGTATAAACGGGAAGCTCACGAGAAGAAGCGTTTAAAGGGGGGGGGG
>NW_010524954.1:273-2167 GCF_000687285.1 Phaethon lepturus | reverse complement strand
GGGGAGGGGGACCAAACATATTTCATCTGTGCATCCGAAATGAAAGACAGCCTTAATTTAAAATTCGGAGACGCAACGGAGGATGATTTTTGAACCCGGTGTGTGTTTTCAGAGGGTTGAATCCAGGGCGCAGGGGAGGCAGCTCGACGGGAGAAGCTCTTTCCCAGCCCTCCTCGCAAGAGGAGAGTAAACCGGTGCCTGCCAGGATTTCAGCTGGCATCGCACATGAGCTGCGGGCCGGGGGCTGAGCAGGCAGACGAGCTCTCGCTGCCCCCCTGGACCAGCCCGCACCCACCCGGGACGTGGCTGCGGCACAGAGCCCCGGCGCCACTCTGCCACGGGTCTGTTTGTTACCGGCTCTCCCCACCCGTCTCGTTTAGGGGCCACGCATTATTGTGGAATACTGTCACCTGCCTAATTGTGCTAAATGGCCACCTCCTATTATTAATAATAGCTGGAAGGTGGCTCCTAGACACGTTACCACGGCTGGGAAGCTGATGAATGAAACCCCTACTAGGGAAAATCTTGGTAGCTGTCTTCTGCCGCATTACCCACGGGGGCCGACTATAAATCTTCCTTCATTTTAACCACGTTTACCCTCATACTCCTCCAGGCTAGGGATGCTGTGTTAAGATTGCACTGATGTGCCAATGCTTTGGACCAGCTGCTCCTAAATACAGACAAGTCCTTGTCAATTAAGCCATTGAGGAGCAGGGCCTGGGAGCTCTGGGGCATTTTAGCAGGCAGCAGTGTGCAGCCCCAACAATTAGCATCCATTTTGAAGGGACCTCCAGGGCACAACTGCACAGGCAGGGAAGAATCAAAACACCAGGCAACTTCAATTCTGAAAACCGGTCACATAATGATACTGAACAGACCGGCCTAGGAGGAGTGAGCCAATCTTTCTCGGGAAGGAGGTTTACCCACTCCCCCAGGCAAGCTGTAGGGCCGAGGCACGCCGCGAACCGCCGAGTCAGAGGAGATAAATGAACACATTCATTGGCCTTGTGTGAGCCGAAGTTTCCTTTTTGGCGGTTCTTCTTTGTAACTCGGTGTCACCTCAAGCAGCTGGTGGCATGCAATGCTCCCATGATCCTGGCCTTTGGCCCAGGAGGAGCTGGACAAGGCAGCCCGCTCCAAGGAGAAGAGCTGCGATGCCTCAGGTCAGAGAGGCCACGCTACCAGTGGGACAGGCAGAGCACTCGGAGTTCAGCGAAACAAAACCCCGAGGGGACGAGGGAGCCTGGGGGATCATTAGCGAAGGTGTTTGCTCAAGTCATTAGGTAGCTAAGGGGAAAAAAGGCTTGTTCCACAAGGCACCTCCCCAGAATCGCAGGGCTGGAAATGCGGAGGATATCACAGCACAAGACTATGTGACCCTACCAAGTTCAACAGCAGAACAAACAGCACATGCCGTTAGGGACGGCAGTCAACCGGGAGGAAACAAAGAGGGGAGGGCACCGGCAAAAATGTTCCTGTATTAAATATGGAAAAGTATGGGGACAAGGGCAGGGGTCAATGAAAGTCAACAAGAGTGCAGGCTTAATGATAGAAAGAATTTAATATCAAAAATACATAAATCTGCGTGTGAGGCAGCCCCAGAATAGGCAGAAAGGAAGGCAGCCTTGGAGTCAACATTCACTTGGTAATGGAGCCGGGATGGATAGCGCCAGGTTGTTAACATTTAACACAAAAGTTAGCGCGGAATAAAGGACGGAGGACCGGCTCCTTTAATTGTGGGTCCGCCGGGAGATTTCCATATGTCACACTAAATGGATAACACCAGCCCAGCTCCGCGAGGCTTCTGCCGGGGACTCCCTTCCCCCCCAACCCGTTACTTTCGTTCCCGGTTATTTTATTTTCCCTCCGTCCCTCTCCGCACGCCCCGGCGGAG
>NW_010524954.1:0-222 GCF_000687285.1 Phaethon lepturus | reverse complement strand
GGCCGGGAGCGCCCCGCGGGGCAGAGGGGGGCGGGAGCCGAGGCTTTCAGGGAGCCCATGTCTGGCTGTCGCGACCTGAAATTTAACTCCTACTAGGTTTGGTTTTGTTTGGGTTTTTTCTTTATAATGTTAGGGAAGAGCCCTGAAGGAAAACGGTGTCTCTCCTGGTTCAGCATCTGCGCGGGGAAGCGGCCGGATCCTGCTGCCGCCCCAATGCGACCA
>NW_010524953.1:0-8392 GCF_000687285.1 Phaethon lepturus | reverse complement strand
GGGCCCACCCGACCCAGCGCGGGCTGAACGCCGAGACGTGGAGCAAAGACGGGTGGAGCTTTCAAAATTAGGCTGCACCCACTCAGCTGTACGAGACTCTTGAAGGACATAAAAGCAAGTAACAGCAAAAAGTACCTTTTCACGCACCCGAGTGTCAGCTGCTTAAAGTTCAACACTTTATGAACCACACAGCCTAAAAGCAGGATCAGTATCCCAAAAATTTAGGGATATTTTCTCTCATCAACTAATGCATAACTCTTCTTTCCAAAACTGCTGACAGCTACCGGGACGTTTTATGTGCCACTGGTCCAGTCCCACGTACCACTTGCTGTCGTCAGAGGGATCTGGTATGCTGGTGGCCATGCTGTGGAGAAAGCGTGATTTGCGCCCTCGTCTTTATCCAGTCTGCTTCAAACATCCCAAACTCCTGCTCTGCGAAGAGCTGGAATTGGTGTTTGAAGGCGGAATAATTTTTTTAAAAATGCAGTAGGAGTTTTTCTTCAAATGTAAGATTTCTTATCCACAAAGCACAATTTTGAGGTGCAGAGACAGCATTCAGTGACTGGTGATGAGATATGGGTGACCAAGTATTTCTGACTCACCAAAAACAGAATAAGAATTTTGAGATTTTACAGCTTTACAGTTAGTAAAGCACTCTATGCCTAAGAAGTTTTCAAGATATATATGATCTTAAAATTCTTCCCATTATTATATACAAAAATAATACTTTTTGTAAGTAAAGGTTTCCAAAATCGTATTTGTACAATTTTTCTCTGCTTGTATAGTTTCAGAGTCCTGGTAACCGGCAGTCTGCCTTCACATGAAGAAGTCTATGAAAAATGGTACAAATAATTTCTTAAAAAAGTCTCTAACATCTTTCTGAAATAGTTTGTCTGTAAAATATGTAGCATGCACGAAATACACGCAGACGTGGTGTGACACAGACAATTTATTGGCATTAGTCTGGGATGAGCCACATAAGTCATGCAGGGCTTCGCTACCCATAAGTATTGCAGTCATCTCAAACTCATCAATAACACCTCTACTATTGCATCCTAGCACGAACTGTGTATCTATCTAAACTCTAAACATATACAATTTTTCAGTCAAAAGAGTAATAGCAAATAGCTGGATTTCACTCATTTTGTGTTCTCCAGGTAGTAAAAGAGACGCATATTTAATGTACATACCAAAAAGTGCAGTGCCAATAAGTAGAGCGAGTCACATTTCCACGTTATTTTATAGCTGGCTATATTTTATGGCTGTACCGCTAAACCCATATATGCATGCATATAAATATAGATAAATATCTGTAAAGTTAGAATCTGCACACGTGAAATAGAGGTCTGGATAAATGCGAGACAAAGTACATGATAAAAATAATCCTAATTTCTAGATACAATTATGAGCTCTTGACTAAAATTACTACTTCGAAATGAGATCTTGAGGTTATACAGTATCCTCTCATACTGATCCTAGAGGTTGCTATCGGACATCGCTCTTTTGCTTTATAATTTTGCTAATTGGTCATTAAGAAGTCTATAATTCTAATCCTGCCTTTGCCAGCAACGCACTGTGGGTCAGAAAGTAAATTAATCTACCTCTACACCTCAGTTTCTCCAACTGCAAGACAGGAAAACACATATCCATCACGAGGTCCTGTAGGAGTTAATCTGTTAATGTTTGTATCAATCAAGTTGTCAAGTGCTATTTAAGTGCTTATTATTACTCATACAATAATTCCCTCCTTCAGGGCTCCGTGGGTTTGCAAATGCCTCTTTCATCACGTACGTGAAGTTCTTGTGGGGCAAGGAGATGATGTGGATTACAGGCTGGTCGGGCGCATCTCTTCGCGGGTGGCCTCGGAGCGCGAGGGCTCCAGAGCAAGGCAGCCCAGGCGCTCCCCGCGCCGTGCTCCCACGCCGCAGAACGCTTTGCCGTTGCGTTTCACCACAACACGCCTGTCAGCTGCGCTCCGCGCTGGATCAGGGAACTGCCGCAGCTTAAAGATGTATTTGTACCTTACGCCCACGCACCGCTACATGCGTAACTTCTCACCAGCATCTTCCCCACAAGGCGAGCGCCAGGCAAGCGTCTTGGCCTACCTTCAGGCTGTTCTTCTTCCCGCGCGCGCCACCCCTTTTTGCCCTGGAAACCCTTAGGCACAACCTCTGAGGAGACGTTCCGTTTATCCAGAGCATCATTTGCCGCGACCGCTCCAGAGAAAAACCCTGCTGGTCCAGGGTGCCTGGCTCTGGAACATCTTGGCGAGAGGTCCCACCCTGCGGCACACGTGCCCTACCCAGCTTCTGCATCTGGGCGGGAGGAGGGACAAGCCTTTGGTCCACATCTGCGATACCCTCAGGAGCCCAGCGATGGCCCTCGCAGGCACGCTGTGACACCAGACCACGGAGCACAGTCGAACACTTTCTGGAAACCTCAGACTTGGAGTCCGCACGGTCACGTTGCGCACACGCCGTTGGCTTGCGGAGGGTGCCGCAGTTACCCCGCGCGAGTGGTACAGGTGCCCTATGCAGCCACAGGAGCGTGCGGATTTCTCCTTGACTCACCGGCCGTGACGCACCGCTGTCATTAGAGCATGCCAACATAAATCAGTAAATCAACTCATTATTTAAGAGTTAGTGCTCTTTATACAGCTCTCGTCTATACAAGCGGCGTGCGGCATTCCAGGCACGTGTCAGCCAGGACTCCTGGAGCCCGCATGCATTGGGAGCGTCTTTAGGAAATATAGTAGCTATTCTTCTAGTCTTCTCACAAAATGAATTCTCTCTACTGGCACCAGTGAAGCTAAATACAACTTATAAAATATTGAGCAGATCTTCATAAGGAATGCAACTAAAAAAAGTGACACTTTAATTATTATCTTTATGCTCCAGAAATATCCCATCAATATGAGGAGCAGATAATTCGCAATACTGTTTCAACCCCCCTGCAGAATCAGGAGGTGCTGGTGCATCCCCCGTACCAGGCCTGCAAACGTTAGTGCTATCTTTGTGCGCAGCCTGTAGTTATTTATCAACTGTTTATGCATGCACTTATTTACGAATTTCATTTGTAAATGTTTATATTGTAGAGCATGAGATGATAAATTCAGAAGCAAAATACCGACTCGTGGAGTAGGACCCTCCTGCCGCGTTTAGCTGGGAGCTCCCTCCCTCGTACAGGTGGGACGAGCAGGACCTTCCCAGTCGGCCGGTAAGAGCAGAGCTTTAAGCAAATCTCTTCCATGCCATTTTCTCCATAGTGATCTTGAGCAAAACAGTTCCTCCGAGATCAGGTTAACGAGTCTTTTGCCCACAACTGATCCTTGGGAAATCAGCAAGATTGTGTGGCTGCTGCTATGTCAGCAAATTATGCAATTTCCAAATTATTTTTGTATTTTCAAAATAAGCTGTGCTGTGTGAAAAATTGCACATCTCTCAGTAAATCACATAATAAATGTCTCTGCATAATTACTTGTTAAACAGCTCATGTTCCCACTGTTCCAGCACTGACAGTCAGCCACCTAAACTCAAAGTTCATCAGTTTTGAAGCAAGACATTTAGCAGGATTTTTTTTACCCCTTGAGTCTGTTTTCCCACAAGATTTTAAGTAAAGCTCTATTTTTCTTTTAAATGTATATATTGTTATGTTTCCTCAATCCACCAAGCATGACTGAGGCAAGTCGCATTAATTAAACACATGGCTAGACGTGCTGACCATATATATTACTGACTTTTCACTCTCTTACTATCTTCAAGTACCTCCTGCTACGCGCTGCACGGGTGCAACAGCAGAACAAGTGCTACAGCATATCCCGCTAGGTCCAAACCTACATCCGAGCAAGCCGATGTGGAACGCAGCATAGCAAGTGGCTCTAGATCGTCAGTGGTTCATTGACAGGCATCCGTTAACGAAGCAGCAGAGAGGCTGTTTTGTCCTTTGCATTATGCTCCACTTTCCAAAGGCTCCTGCCCTTCGTTAGATGGTTTGTGTGTCAAGAGGCACGACTTCGGAGCGACCCTCCAGTTGCAGACAGCGCGGAGGCTGGCGGGTCCTCCTCCGGAGCTTGGCAGCACGGGCCGCGCCAAGGATGAGCAAACTTCTCTGTCACTTATTTTCCTCATCTTTCCTTAAGACTAAGTACACACCGTAAATAGCATCCTGACCATATTTGAAATCAACATCTGTAATAATTTTGACCTCTCTCTCATCCTTTTGAATAGCCCAGACCTGAACCACCCCTTGGTTTGAGTCTGAGATTTCTGCCCCCAAATTTTTGAAATTAAAATTTGAGTTATTTCTTCTCTGCTAGACGCTCCGCCAGCTCCGTGTTTGTTCTTCACTTTCAAGGGTATTTTATTTATTTTCTTCACTTTTAGCTATTGAAATCCACAGGAACAAATTTATATAATGAGCCTTAATAACAGTTTCTCCCATAAAGTTACCTATTTATCTCCTATTGTAGTGGTTTAGAAAGCACGAAAATGATGAAAAAATATAGGTGTAGTGATAAATCTCTGGGATTGATAGTGAATAATTTAAAATAGTCTTTATCCATGGGGGTGATGCTTGGAACCCATCCACTCTGCATGAACCTTTCCCAGTTACTCAGACTCCTCCTTTCATAATACTCACAGTAATATCCTCTCCACATAGACAAATAAACCCCTGTTTATCTAAACCTTTCAATCCAAATCTGTTCTATCTCTCAGCCTGTATCACTTACCCAATAGCTACCACCTTTATCTGAATTTTTTTGATGTCCCGGATCATTCTGGATAAGCCGAGCCGCCGAGGGAGCGCACCCACGACACATGCTGCCAGCCACGTTTCAGAAAAGCTCACTTACCCCACAGGAAAAAGGTTTTAAAGTTATCAGCAGCAAAGATTTTCCTATCGGTATTTATTTCCCTCATAAACATTATTTAAACAAATTGGAGAGCGTGGAAGAGCAGAGACTAGGGGTTTTTCCTCACCAGCAGAAACGACACTGTTCTGAGACCTACCCCGCATTCTGCGCACTGCGCTGTCAGCAACGGTACAGCCGCTTCCCCGCCGATGCCAGCACGGAATGGGACACAACGCTTCACTTTAAGCATAGCAAGACTCGCCCTTAAAGCGAGCTCCTCGGGAAACCGCTAGAGATTGATTTTGTGTTTTGTGCGGCACCAGGTACACTCTCAACACCAACAAAAGCGACGTCAGCATTTTGTTCTTAATTATTCATCCATTTTTAATGGCGGTAAGGAACAGATATCACAAGCGCTTTCTTTGCTCAGAAGACCCTGATGCAGAAAAGGATGAAGACCACCCTTTACTTCCCCCGGTTCTTTATTTACAGAACCATCTGCATGCAGTTGCAGAGTCCGGTTGAGCCCTGTCTATACCCCCGTTCCCTCCAGCACTAATTAGTAATGCAATCCCACAAAGAGTGAAGTTGCCCGAAACCTCCCCTCACTCACAATGATTTATGTTCAATTTGTACAAATGGAGAAAATGAGATTTCAAATTTCAATGCCATTTCTGCAATGAGGTGATTAAAAGAGAGAGAGGTATTGCGTTCTACTGTATAGAATATTGATCCCAGTGCTATTTTCCTTAGCAATAACCATTAGCTCAGTATTATTTGCAAACCTCTAATGTGAACCTGGAGATGTAATTTACATTTGTGCTTTACTTATTTGCTTTAACAAAACAACACAAAAGCTTTGGGTCTTTCAATCTATCCTTATTGTCAATAAAATTAGCAGTTCATAAAAAAATTAATGTATATGCAAAACCATCACTTCCTTGTCAACTACACGGAGACCGTAAACGTTGCTCAGAACAAAAGGGAGATAAACTATTAAAAGCCTCTGGCCATTTAACAAATTGAATACCAAGCGAATTAAGATAGAGTTCCCTTTTGTCCCCTTTAATTTCTGGGCCCCTGGGAGCCCGCAAAAGTTTCAGAAGTGGGGAGAGGCTTCCCCCGAGGAGCGCGGCGTTGACAGGGGGGTCTGACGGGAGCACAATGGGCGCGGGGAAGCACATGCTTCTGCTCACAACCGGCGCCGCGGCTGTTGCCGTCGCAGGAGTCACCCACTGCAGCCTTTACAGCAGGAAGCACGAAGCGCACACGCGTGCACGGGCACGCACGTGCACGGACACACGCGTGCTGCATGCAAATGCTTCTGGGGAGGACGCCAAGAAGGAAAAAATGGGAAGAAAGGGCGTAATCGCAGAATAAGAGAGGGCTGCGCCGACGCCGCTCGGGCGGCCGTTTGTCAGCCCCCAACCCTTGAATAAGACAAGGCAATTCCTCCCGTCGTGCTGCTGCTCCCCGCAAAAACATCAGCTGCTTCTGCTGCCTGGCAGAGTTTAGAAGATGAGAACAAGGAAAGAAGAGGGAGAAAGGGGGGAAAAAAGGAAAAGCTAATGACCCATAATTGCCATGATAGTGGAATAGGGCCCAGGCAGCTGTTTTACATTCCCGGTATGTATAGTATGCAAATATCTACAAAGGGCCGACACAGTTTCTCTATTGTGGCTCCTGAGGGTAACCAAATTAGCCTTTGGCAACCATGGTAATTGGGAGGTGCTGTTCCCATTAGGAGTCCTGCAAATTATGAAGAAAAATGGACCAAAGGCTTTGTCACAAATAATAATACCAAGAAGAAAAGAGCAGGCGGCCGTCTTTGCTTTGCTTTTCTTTCTTTTTTTTATTCCTACATTGTGTTGTTAATATCTCTCTGTTTAGTAATAAGAAAACAGTCCTCGGTGCCCTGCTGGACCCTCCTGGGCTTTCCATAGCAGTATTAAGTTCTGGGGAATACTAAATACGGGACAGCAACATCAGTTGCAAATTCCCCAAGCAGAAGCCTCACGAGCAGACAGCGTATTCGGTCAGACAACGCTGCCTCTGCTCTACGCTGCTTTTAGCTGCGTGGATCAGAATTAGCAAGGAAAAACACAAACTTAGGTAGTGCGCTTCCTTGCGTAGGACAAAACAGGACACAGAGCGCCAGCTAAGGCTTTTCTCCCCAGCTTTGATTCATGCAGCTAAATACAGATTTGTTCTATGAATGACCCAACTTTGCTGCACAAGAGGCTGCATTTTCCATTAATGATTTGAATTTGTCTTTCACGCTTCCCACCTTCTTTGATCATCCCATATTTCTCAAATCCAACGTGCAGGATACTGTTTGATTGTTATGATCTACTAAAAAATTCACAACTTCCAACTTTCTGAGTGGAGCGCTCAGCTGTGACGCCATAGGTCAATGCCAAAAACTTTGACCGCTTCAGTCTTTAACTCCCCCTAAGAACGGAGCTCGCCGTCTCCACGAGCTCTCCTGGCTGAGACCACGGCAACACCCCGTGACACGGCAACGAGATCAGACCCGCGGGCACTGTCAGTCGGGTCCGGGTAACAGCCACAGTCCTGGGAACACCGCACATCCATCCCCTGCAAAGCCCAAGGGTTTTGAAAGAAGTCACACTGGCAATGAAAATTAGGAAATGGTCTAATTTGCTTTTGTATTTCTTCCTGTAAACTTTGTGATTACCTATCCTAAGACAAAAAAAACCCCACACAACTTTGAGTACTTCATGGTTCAGTATGAAAATTAAAGCGGGAGGGCTGAACAGTGCAACCTACAAAAGCTTTTTCCTGCTGCTTCCCAAGTGCTAACTCCAGGCCAGACTCCTGTTTTAAATTTTATCTAGCTCTTTCCTAATATCAGGATTTAGGAGAGGACAGCAATTACAGAGAGAAAAGAATCAATTAGATTTCTGATTTACAAACCAGAGGACAGAATAAACAGAAGCAGAGAAAGAAAAAAAATACTAAAGTGTTTGACTACAATGGGAAAAAAATATAGAAGAAAAAATAGATGAAGCAGGATGTCTGGTAAAGGAAGCCCTCCATGCTACAGCTGGCCTTTTATAGATTGACCAAAGCAATGAATTATCCTCGCTTCTAGATACTGAGTCAAAGGACGAAACAAAGCATAAAGGTAAGCCAACAACACTATTTTCAAAATTTATTTGAATTTTAGAAAATGGCATTTCATAGTGTAGAAGTTCACACTGTATAACGCGCACAGACACGATGACCACAAAGGCTGCGAAGCGCCTTCGCCTGCGGCCCCCCCCCCCTGCCATAAAAGGGAGCATTTCCCAGAATTAAACTTTTTTTTTTTTAATATAAATCTGAATCAAGGCATGCACCTCTTCTAATAAAAGGGAGAGCTGAGAATACTCCCCTCTTAAATAACGGTTAATTTTTATATACACAGTAGAGCCTCCGGGGCCCAGGAGAGAGCCCAGCTCTCGCATCGCCCAAGCTCACCTCCCAGCTGACCTTCACGCCAAACGCTGCCGGCGGCAAGCGGCCGGCGCGCTCGCT
>NW_010524952.1:270-1305 GCF_000687285.1 Phaethon lepturus | reverse complement strand
AGCGACCGCGGCCCCGGCGCTGCCTGCGAGGAGTCGTGCTGCCCTCGCCGGTGCTCGCTCCCGGGGGCACCGCGGGCGCCGGAGCAGGAGCCTGGGATAATACTTGTTAAATTCGGCACTGGCTCTGAGCGCATCCCGAAGGCCAGAGGTCAGCAGCTTAATTCCCTGGTTTTGCTAGCTCAGCTCTACGCTCAACCTTTCCTTGTTTTTACAAAACCTGTTCCAGGAAGTTTATTTTTCCCAAGCATAAAAGTAAACGCTTAGGTCTGTATGGCAGAAGCTTAAATGAAATTTAAAGCGACTTCCACGCCAACTTAAAAAAACAACCAAAAAAAAGTGGGGGTTTTCAGTTTCTAATGTGCTGACTTAGCCTGGATTGTAAAAGGCCTGCTTTAAGCTATTTCTTTAGACTAAAATTTGGCATAGACTTGAATACTGTAGCGTATGTTCAAATGAAGTGTTAGGATTATATTAAAAAAATTGTTAATAGAAAAAAATAACAGTAAGAGGATTAAATGAAAATTGGGTCAATTCTGCAGGGACCCTCTCTGAAGAGCTGACAAATTAAGTGCTTATTACAGCTTCCCTTGCCCAAGACCAAATTCCAGGGAGGAATCATGAGCTCAGCCAAGATTTTCAGACCTGAGCTTGACCCCGCACACATCCACGCCGAGATGCTACATCAGACCGAAGCACGGCTCGATCTGCAAAAATGATGAGCGCTCAACAACTCCCGTTGACTTCAGTTTATAAAAATGCTTTGGAAACCCGGCGTCCTGCTGCGGGGTCTCGGGGAAGGTCGGCAGAGGAGTTGCAGCAATGCCTCCAGCCACGGGCGGTGGCTCTTCTCCACGCTCCGCTAAGCCCATCCCAGATGTTATTCCACAGTAGGCTCATACCTTGGCGGACAACATGGTGTACGAAGAGAAGTAACTCCTGGCCGGCGAGCGGTGGGCTTATTTATGCCTGTGTACAGCTCTGGGTACTGTAGGGACGGGAGTTTCCGCGGCAGCACCCAGGGTGCCAGCCTGTTGG
>NW_010524952.1:0-239 GCF_000687285.1 Phaethon lepturus | reverse complement strand
GAATCAAGAAAGGCCTGCCCCATCGCCTCTGGCCCTGGAAGGCTACTTTCCCGCGACAGGCTCCAGAAGCCTAGCCTTTACGGCTCGTTCAAGGGGAGGCAGGAGGCAACTCAGTTGCGATCCGTAAACAGCTTTCTAGGAAGACCGCTGCGATAAGCAGGAGGCTCCTGAACAGAAACGGGCCCAGCAAGGCACAGCGGCAGCGCGCTAAAAATGCCGAGGCGCTCGGCGGGGGTGTG
>NW_010524951.1:0-1530 GCF_000687285.1 Phaethon lepturus | reverse complement strand
CACCCCCGGGCACCGCGGCGGGTTTTTGCCTGCGAGAGAAAAAGCGGGAAGGAGAGCGGCGTAAGGGAAAAGAAAGCCATAAACCGTGCCACTCGGAACCCTAGAATATGTTAATGTCAAGAGATACAAATCTGGTAATTACGCCTGTCTTGCCTGTTGTGCTCTCCATTGTTCATTAAACATTAAAGACGGGATTATTTAATTTTCCACTTAAAGATCCTCTCGCGTTCCGCAAAATCATATTCATTTTCAATCATTTTACTTTTTTCAAAGGACAAAGTTTTGTTTTTATAATGCTGTCGATGAGCTGCCTTCCCCCCCCCGCCCCTCCATATCGCGCTATAAGGAAAGACACCTTTAAAACGCTCTTCAAGTAACCGTCTGCTGCTGGGGGAACTACCGGGCACTAAACAATAGAAAACGCCAAAGTTTAGGGAGAAAAAAAATGTTGCCTGAGCAACAGCAAGAAATCCTTTCAAAAGATGACTGGATGAAAATTGACACATTTCTGGTACTACTGGAGTTGGGGGAAAAAATGCCTGGGCGAGGTTAAAGTGCGTCCCCTCTCCTTCCGGGCAAACGTTTCGGTCACAGGGTGTAGCTGAGCTTCTTCACCTAAAGCAAGTCGGAGAAATGTACCTCTGCTTTTGAAGGAGAAGCCCTAACTCCAGCTCCCCGCTCGCGACTGCGGTGCTGAGGGTTACTTGAACGCCCGCAGACGCTCGCTTTCACCTGCACTCTGCTCACAATATCACGCAGCATAAACATACACATACACACACGTGTAGCGTGTTACTCGTGTGCGCCGGCTGCAATAAATCCCTACTTCTGACGCGAAAAAAACCCACAACAAAACACAAAAAAACCCCAAACCAACAAAATTAATGCTCAATTAATGGATTCGTCCCCTCCACTTCATATTAGAAAATTACATCAGATTTCAGCCATCACGATCGTCTGCAGGTATTTTAAACGAGACAATGCGACCAAACTTGCAGCGAGGATGGATACACGCAGAGAAGATGCGTCAGAATTTATAGACAGTAAACAAGTTTTTTCAATTATAAGGCGAGCAATCATTGCCAGGGGTCTCGTGTACACCTCTCGCTAAACGAAGGACAGCAAAGTATACTCGTCTAATATCGAAAAGGCATTGATTTGGCGTTTCAGTGCTGTTTCCCTTAAGGGTCATGCCCGTTCCTAACGAATACCTGCACCCCAGGAGTCGCTGGCGGTATGTGCACATCAGCGAACTATCCGGAGTGGCCTAAAACTGTCGCCTCTAACTTTATTTGGTTTGCCCACCGACATAAGAGCGGGGAATAAACCGAAAGCCCAGAGGCACGGTATCGCCGCGCAGCAGATAAAGCGAGCTATCAGCAGGGAAAGTTTACACAGAGGAGTCTCCCAAAGAAGCCGGGGTTAGTGTGTTTTGAGGACTAGGGCTGGATTACATGGGCTGGGGTGGGGGAATTAGGAGGAAATCCCTTTCACTGATCTCCGGCCCCGTACGCGGAGCTGCCCGCCGCC
>NW_010524950.1:262-3126 GCF_000687285.1 Phaethon lepturus | reverse complement strand
CCGCCAGTCACTTATAGAATGTCTCATCTGTATTCGTTGGTGGTACAATTTGAAGCCATATCTTCTCAAAGCAATTAGAGATTTGAGCACCCTTTTTGGCATTTCCTAGTCATGCAAATCCAAAAAAAGGACTCAGGACACTATGTATAATACCTAAAACTGGTCACAACTACTACATATTCCTCATTTTATCAATTCTACTACAGCCAGCAGTATGATCTTGAATTACTCATTTTACATTCTTCTTAAAGGGGCATTTTATTAGATACCTACAATATCTTCCAGTAATAGTCACTTTGGACAAATGTTCCAAAATAAACTTTGGGGAAGACAAGAAAGAGGCAGACGAACAGCTGCGGTGGCAAAGCAACTTTAGGAGTGTAGCTTGGATAGGCACAGACACTAGGTTTTTCCCATGTTATCCCAAATACCAGGTATGTCATGACCATATATATTCCCACGCATCAACAGTGGCAGCCAACTTTCTTCCAGAAAAACTGAATTTTGGAACACCACAGTAAATATATTAAAAATAGACCACAGCAAGTGGTAACCACTGGTTCCATAGTAATACTGTTGCTACGTGTGGCAATCTGTTCTTTTTATTTGGTTTAAAACAAAACAAAAATAACAACCCCAAAAAACACCACCACCACAAAACCAACCCCACCCCCCCAAACCCACACAAAAAAAAAAACCCACAAACAAAAACAAAAACCAAAACCCCCAACAAAAGAAGACAGACAAAGCAACTATTGAAAGACTCAGAACAAAACAGGTGCAGTGAACAATTTTAATCTGAAAGTCCAGTTAAGGTACTTTCCACTAACTTGGAAAGTCACACACATTTTATGACAAAAACCCTAAATAATCATTTTAAGGGATTTTGCTTAGTTATTTCAGAATCAAGAGTCATAACAGAACTCAGACAGCTGCAGAAAGATTGTATATCTATTACTAACCAAGGCCCAAAGGGCTGCTTTCAGCTTCTTAATTCCTTCCCACTTATCCAGCATTGGGGAACGAACAGTGTAACTTAGATCTGTAACAATATTCTGAAGGAGAAAAACAGAAGAAAAAAAACTCATTTGAAAATGAAAAGGAGTAGACCTCAGTAAAACAGGTTCTCCTGCAGTTTTAATAAAGGTAAAGTGCTAATTTAAAGTATGTACCCTAAAGAAAAATAGTGGTAGTTCTAGCATAATAACCATAAATTAACAGAAATGGTAATATGGAGGTAGAAAATGTTAACGTTACCACTGACTGCATCAGGTTAATTCAGATTTTATAGAGATAACAGATTCATCAGATTAACACGCTACAATATATACGCTTTCTCTTGAACTTTTTGACTATTATATACAATTCATTATATCATCTTGGAAATCCACATTAAAAGTAAATTTATTTAAGCAACTATGAATTGGCTTAGGGTTTGTTTTCTTAGCTCTTCAGGATATTAGAAGATTTTATTCCCTCATCACCACATTTTTGTATGCATAAAAGGATAGGCACAGTTTTACTTGTCAATATACAATTCACTCAGACTGAAAAATTATTTATTGGTGAGTTACTTTCCATTCTAAGATTTTGTTAATCACTTTAAGAAAAACGTTGCAAGGTATTTCTCTGATATTTCAGTGGTCAGGAAGGAATTTTACATGAGACTAGATGGCAAAGACTGTCATCACAACTTTTTGTCCCCATGTAATGTGAGACTTTCATAATCTACTTATTTTGCAATGACTGTTTAAATGCCATCTCTTTTAAAACATATTTAAAAAGGGTTACAATGCTCTTAAAAAATCTTTCAAGATCTAAATAGTTATTATCCTCACCTGAGACTCTAACAAATGGCAGCCTGTTTTATGGTGCACCAGTTGGCCATAAAGGTGAACTGGCAGGTAGACGTGTGGTCGCTGTAACCTGACAGAAAGAGAAATCATATGTTTTCCCAGCAATTCTGAAATTTTTTTTTAAAATAAACTACACTGCAGAATAATGCAATGAGTTACTCTTGAGTTTTTTCAGACTAAGAGGATTCTTTTGGAGAGTTTACCTTTGGTTGCTCCGACGAACATAGTTATCACCATCAACAGGTTTGCGATAAGTTGTAAGTGCTTCATTAAGCTGTTCTTCAATCAATTCAACATACTTTAAGTTATACTCCTAAAAGACGACAAAGGTTGTCAAAACACATTTAGGTGGTTAATGTTTTTATAGCATGATACTTGATAAGGAAGGAACAATTGAAGGGCTCCTTAAGGAAGGCTGAATTTCTTTATGGTTTGAAAGTGAAGCTCACCAAAATTACTGCACTTCATACATACAATGAGTTTGCAAAGAGTCGACAAATGATTCCATAATTATTTCAGTGAATTTGTTAAAGAAGGAAAGAAAGAAATACTTCACATCTGACTAACCCGAATAATCTCAACAGACCACCACACATTTCAGTATTGCTAGAGAAGTGACAGCTTATAACTTAGTAAAAAAATTGCCTAAAAGCCAACAGGAATGAGACCAAGCACTTAAAATCAATTATAAAAACAAAATAACGTACGAAAACTTTTATTCTAGTCGTGACAATGACGCATTTTTCATAATGGTTCTTGTGTTCCTATTTACTGCCTACCAGCATAAGATAATTCTATCCTCATGAGATCTAGATTTAACTTTAATTAGCAACAACCAAGAGCAGTTGTTCTCGGGGTACCCAGCCCATGAGCTGGAACACAGGGACAGGGAGCAGAATGAAGCCCCCATAATCCAAGGGGAAATGGTTAGCAACCTGCTACACCACTTAGATACACACAAGTCTATGGGGCCAGATGGGATCCACCCAAGGGTACTGAGGAAGCTGT
>NW_010524950.1:0-231 GCF_000687285.1 Phaethon lepturus | reverse complement strand
GTGACCCAAAAAGCCACTCTCCATCATTTATCAGCAGTCCTGGCTAACTGGAGAGGGTCCAGCTGACTGGAGGTTAGCAAATGTGATGCCCACCTACAAGAAGGGCTGGAAGGAGGACCCAGGGGAACTACAGGCCTGTCAGTCTGACCTCAGTGCCAGGGAAGGTTATCGAGTAGATCACCTTGAGTGCAGTCACACGCCATGTACAGCACAACCAGGTGATCAGGCCCA
>NW_010524949.1:0-4143 GCF_000687285.1 Phaethon lepturus | reverse complement strand
ATGGGTGCAGGGGCCACCGCTGCAGAAGCTGTCCCCGAAGCCCGCGGGGAGGGTGCTGAGCAGAGCTGAACCAGGGCGAAGGGAGCCTGGCTTTAGGCAGCGGTTAACTCCGGGAGAAGCACAGGGCAGGCTGAAGAGTCTTGAACTTGACCCCATCCCCACGCTGCCTCCCTGCGAGGCTGACACCGCTTTCCCGGCTGCAGGAAGAAATCCGCTCTCTCCCGGCTTTCCTCGAGGTGCTGGGAGCTGCCTCGTGGTTCGCTGCCAAACCTCACCGGCATCCCGCAGGGTGGATGTTCTCCAGTTTTTTTTCTGCTGACGGAGGCGAGGTCTGGGCCGCTGCGAAGATCGTCGCGAGAATCGCAGCAAGCGTTCGGGGGAAGCTTTCGCCTCCTCTCCCGGTCAGAGTGCGTGACAGCTCACTTCTGGGCTGGCAGCTCCGGTCCCCGGGAGGGCTCTTGTGGCCTCGCCTAAGTGAAGCTAATGTATTTCGACGTCTCTAATGGCCAGCTGGGACACGAACGCATCTCCAGGAAGAAAGGCAGCTTGTCTGAATGCAAAACTGCAAAGAAGCAAATGCCTCCCCAGTCGAGATGCTCGCAAGTCTTCTGCCTGCGTCGATCAGCGGGGCTCGGAGCTGGGGGCTTCGGGATCTCGCCGGGGAGCCCTCTTCGCTTCTCTTCCTCTGTCAGGCTGAGCTTTGTGATCCTCTCCATCCAGGGTTTGAAAAGGAGATGCACAGTTAAACGCCTAGAGAAAGGTTTTTGCAGGAAACATGAAGTTTCTTTGGTTCGACAACACCCAAGTTGTTGTTATCCTCCAGGATGAGCCCAGCTCCGCAGAGGGACCTGGATGCCCAGCTCCCACGGACAATAAATGTAATTAGATGTTTATATCTAGGCCAGGGGCTCAAGGGCCATCTGGCACCTTAATTATTCATACACATATATATAAGCGCAGACGGAGCGCTCTTTATCTAGCCTGGGCCTGGGGGGAAGATTCCTGCTCACGCCGTGTCATTTCTCATGGCCTGACAAAGCGTGCTCTTCTCCAGGGCCGGTTTCAGGTGCCGCGTTGCCTTTTCCCAGCACCAAAACCCACTCCAAAACACACCAGTGCCGCTGAACCGGGCACTGCAGAGGTCCGTGTCGACAGCGGCTGATGCGGAGGTGGAAAAATCCATGAGGAGAAGAGTCCCCCCTTGGAAGGAGCAGGTCAGGAGGACTGAAATCAGATGAAACGTCTGTCAGGAGGGCCCGTCCCTGTGGTGATGTGGCCCAGCGCTCCCCCAAGGTGTCTTTTAAGCCGTGACTCATCAGCTGAAGAATTTTAATTTCTGTCTTTCGCTCCCGACCCGAGGCACCACGAGGAAGCGGTTAGGACCTTGGCAGATAGAAGTCTCTATCACTAGCTGTTTAAAGTGATGCATTTCCTCTCCAGCCAGTGGAGCTGTGCCAGGTTTTACCAGATGTAACCTCAAAAGATGAAGCTGAAATATGGCAAAATAGGTTTTTCCCCACAGTTTTATCTTACCTAGCCGAGGAGTGATTCCTCAGCTCCTCTGTGATGCTGTGACAGGTGCCATGGGACACGCAGGAGGGGAGCTGGTGGGGAGGGGTATCTGCATGGGATCTGGGTGCTTCTGATCCAGACTAAAGTGATGCTTTTTTATTGTAAACTGGGATATTCTGCTCCCCAAAGCACGCTGTGGGCTGGGCCTCCTTCCTCAATCAAACCCATCCCAGCCTCCCGAAAGCTTTCTAGCAACCGCGGCCCTGGAAGTGAGATATTTCTGTAAAATGGTAACACCTTGAGAGAACAGCAATTTTTCTAGGGGGAAACAATAATGCGTGAGCTTTATCCTTCAGCTGTGCCGCCCCAGGAAAGCGCCTCGACCCAGACAAGAGCAGCGGTTGCGATAAGCCTGTCTGACAGACTCCGTGTCTCGCTCCTCCGCGCCGGCGATGCCGCCCCTCCCTCACATACCATTGTATCACTTCATCTGGGTGATCCGCATCCACCTAATTGTATCTGTCTTCCGTATACTTTACAATAATTACATCCACATGAGCCGAGCTCCCATATCATTGCGGGTCTGCCTCCGACACGCCTGTTAGGTTAACTCGGTGCTGTTCCATAGGAGGATCTCATTTTCAGAAGCTCGGCGTATATTTCAAACACAATTTCTGTCACTCCCGGGTCTATATTTAGACATCGGCTATTTACCCACCACTGAAAACCCACCCACAATTTCAGGAGCCTCTGTGTACCATCTCTGTCAGAAGAAAATGATATGACAGGGAGAAATGCAGTCTAATGGACCGCTATTAAAAAATCTGATTCGATTCTCTCTCTGTTGGATTAAGACGTTCCTGGGGAGTGATCTTATTTCCATGGGGTGACACAGAGATGCGGGGACATTTCACTCAGAGGCACAGCAAGGGAACATTGTGCTTTCTGCTCTCCTTATTTCAAACCACTTAGGCTGTGATTATAAAACATGGCTCAGGGGGGCCGTAGCATCGCTGGGTTAAATGAAGTTCTTCCTGCTGCAGTGTGGTTGCAGGGTTTTTTTTTCTCCTCAGGTACTGCTGGGTTTCGATGGCAGCCAAGAGCGAATCGATAGTTCTCCAGCACAGCCTGGGAGGGGTAGAGGGGGTGAGAAATTAAGGTTGGGAGGATGATTTATGGGGTAGTAGGGTGCAGGGGCAGCACCCTCAGCGGGGGTGGCGGGGCCCCCCCCGGCCACAGCTTTCTCTCCCTTTGAAACTTTTTTTTCCCTTCCACACTACGCACCTGCAGCGCTGGCAAGGCAAAGGGGAGCGAGAGTTACAGGGACGCTGGGGGGAGCGGGATCCTCCCAAGACACACGAATTAGATCCGCTTGTTCGATGGGGACCCGTTTTCCCTGACCCGGAGGTCACAGCGGCTCCAAACCTTTGCCTCAGAGGAAGGCCAAAACCCGAGCTGTTCTTCCTCGTCCCTAACCACCTCTTGAGCTCCAGCTCCCGAGTTAAAGATGACAATGCTGACGAAAGATGTATTGGTGTAACTAACGTTTGCTGTAATGCTTCAAATAAGGGATATAGCACAAGGTTTGCATGGCGTGACAGGCAGGCAGCCCCCGGCTCTGCTCCCGGCTGCTCCTCCTCAGCTCCAACACCCAGGAGGGGACGCCGAGCCGCCGGCCCAGAGGCCTGCGGGGCTCCCACCGCCGCACCGGGAGGTGTTTCAGCGTATTTCCTGGTGCGGACAGGCACTGAGCCGCGCGGGCAGCCGCCCAGGCAAACAGGAGGAGGGCAGAACAGGCACCGACTGTAGGCCAAGCTGTCGCGACCTGCTTGAACGCTCTCCTTCCCCCCCTCCACCCTTCCCTCCAGTGAAGGTGAGCCCCAGCCCACGCCGGGGGCGTTTATCCCCCGAGCGATAGCGGATCCCTGCGGGCGGAGGGGCAGGGCAGAGACCGCACGACACCACCCACACCCACTCGCCGCCGCAACCCGGCGCGCTCTGAGACCTCAACCGCGGCCGCACGGCCAACTCTGCCGGGGAACCGCCCTCTTTACCGCTGAGACCAATCACAGTCAGAGAGAGCACGACTGATCTCCGCTTTAGCCTATCAGCAAGTTATGTGGTTGTACCCAATTAGATGTCTGGGGAGATTTTTCTCGCCCAATGATAAACGAAGAGGAGAGCTTGGGCAGCAGCGCGCGCTTCTTCGGGAGCGGCGTAGTCTTGAGCCAATCAGAGCAGCGCAGGGAGGGCTCCCAGTGGCCAATGACAAAAGGGGCGGGGAAAGAGCAGCTCGCGAGAGTGAGAGGGACGATGGGAACCCGCGTCTAAGCGAGAGAGCCAATGGAGAAGGGCGGGGCGGGGCCGCAGAGGGACCATTATAACTGTCAGGTAAGAGAACCAATCATAAGGAGGAAGTAAGTTAGCCCCAATGGCCAATGATCAGGGGAAGTCTTCCCATGGTTGAACTGTTACGATTGACAGGGAACGATCCCCAATCAGAAGGCCGCGCCCTTTCTAACTGTCCAATGAGCGAGCGGGGCGGGGAAGAGTGTGGGGCGGCTCTTCCCGCCCCCTCCTCGCGGGCGCGCGAGGCCGGCCGGCGGAAGGACAGCCCTCTGAGCCAGTCGG
>NW_010524948.1:3927-4523 GCF_000687285.1 Phaethon lepturus | reverse complement strand
TGCCTCCTGGGCCGCCGAGTCCTCTCCGGCCAGGCCAGCGTGCCACGCTGCGAGGAGCAGCGAGCTCCGTGCCCGCGCTGGGGAAGGGCAGGGGTTGTGAACCGCCTTCCAGGTCTGGGTGAGGGCAGTGGGCACAAGCTCAGAAGACGACTAGAGTTCAGCTCAGCGTGTTTATTAAGCTGGACTGATCAGGCAGAGTTGTATTAGCAAGCACGATTTCTTTCTTGGTTACTGGTACCGAGTCAGTTAATAGCATAAGCGTAACTTATAAAGTCTATTTTTATTCCGTTGCTCAATTCCATTTAACTATAAATATTCCCCAGTCTTAAATAAACCCCATCAGAAACTGAAGTGCTGCTATAAAAACATGGCAGTATTAGGGGCCCATCCAGGTCCCTTGTCCCTGAAAGCATCTGGTGCTCCCAGAGAGTAGGTAAGAAAGAAGCAGGTTACCAAGACGTCTGTCAGATTTAAAGAGCAAGCTTTCAGTCAGTGGTTTGACACGTGACAGAGATGACGAGGCTACAGGTTACAACAAGCCTGGGCAGGCCACCGGCCCGGCTGGGAAAACGCTACCGGAGCCGCGGGGCAGCGGA
>NW_010524948.1:0-3894 GCF_000687285.1 Phaethon lepturus | reverse complement strand
CTTCTCTTATTTTTAGGGGCCTGACTCAGCGCAGCCTGGAACGGTGAGGGCTGGGAGGTTTCCCGTGGGCGGCTGCAGGCTCCCGGTGGAAGAGTGGGCTGCTCCTCGTGGGCCGGGGCTGCCCTCCCGGGGGCCGGGGCTGCCCCCCCGGGGGCTGTGGCTGCACCTTGTTTTGAGCCGGGAGCAAAGCAGCTCAGAGGAGCATGAACTCTCCTGCATCCCAGTGCACCTCTGGTGCCCGGGGTGATGGTGCTGGCGTTGCAGAGTGGTGGGAACTGTTGGCCCCTGACACCCACCTACAACTCCGTGGTGTATTTCTGCTTCCAGGGGTGAATTTTTAATAAATCTTAGATTTTTAGAAATGGCAGCATAACGGTTGATCTCTGTGCAGCGACCTTGTTTGTGACCCTCTTCCGTGCTCCCACGAGTGTGAAAGTGGACGGGGGATCACCCAAGGCATGTGTGTGGGGCGGCTGGAGGGCTCCGGACCTGGGGGCCAGCATCAGGAGCAGCCATCTCACGCTGTCGGCCGGCACACAGCTCCGCCAGGAGAGCGGGGAAATGAAGGAGCAGTGTGCCCTGGCACGCCACGCGTTAGAAATGAACGGCACTGAGGGAAAATTCACTGGGAAAGGTGTTTGCACAAAACACCTAGAAGCCTTTCAGGCATTTTTTGAGGTGGGGACAGGAAGGTACTGGGGAAAAAACTGGGTTGGAAATATATTTCCAACTATTTTTAAAGTAAACAAATTCCTTTTGAAGTTGTGGGCTTGTTGCATAAATTGTGCATTTGACAGAGTAAGTGGTGGGATGTTATGGTAATTGCTAATGTCCCTTGAATATTTGGTTAACCACTATATATAATCCCACATGCAGTAGCCTTTCCAGGGAGAATTTAGATCTACCCTTTGGGCAGGATTAACTGTTACTCTCTTGTTTCAGCAACTTTTCAATTATTTGATTCCAGCACAAGGAGTTTTCCATTTTGGGAGGGAAAAAAAAGAAGGTGTCCTTTTGACATCTGACTTTTAAAAACAAGTTCCATCCTGTACCTGTGTGTGCTGAGCTGTGAGGTGGCTGCCTGGGCACCAGGCAGGAGGGGTGGGAAAGCTGTCCTGGCTAAAGACCCTGGCTGTGTTGCAGAAATGGATCTGACTTCCTTCCTCGCTAGACCCAGACACACAGAAAAGGCATTGGTGCGATGCTGAACTCCACGTTTCAGGTCAGATTCTTGCAGAGATATTAACGCTTGAGAAGGTACCCATCCCTAACCCGCTTCTCCTGCTGGCATCCAAAACGTACCCACCCTGTCCCTGCAGTTTTTCTTCCACCTGTTATTTTATCCTCGCCTTCCTTCTCAGTTCTTCCTTGGAAAGTCTCCCTTGGTTCACGCCCTGGAGCCTGCACACACAGGGCTGTGTAGGCTCGAGGCAGAAAGGTGATCCCCTCTTCCTAAGCTCAGTTTTTCTCTGTGGGGAATGACATATCCTTGGGCTATCACCCTTGCTTTGCAAGTTTAAAAATATTGCTTGAAGATACAAGCATATGCACTTAGGTCATTGCCTAAATCAGAGTTTTTCTTGGTGTATTGAAACACAAAGTCAGACCTATGCTTTCAGAGGAGTTTCTAGTCTGGATCAGATTGCCTACACCGGGTCTCTATAAGGTATGGGTACCTCTCTGCTTAGCTTTACAGCATGCTTTTATAAACTTCATTGGTATCCAGTTGTTGTTATCCATTTTCAGCTCATTTGTTGCCTGGTTGGGATGCTCGTCTCATTCTTCGTTACTGAGGCAGTACATGTCTCTTGGTACTCTAGCCAGAGCTACCCGATGGTGTGGCTTGGGTGGATGCTGAGCACTCATCCCGCACGGCCCCGCTCACCTTCCTTCCGCTGGTACTTCTTCCCCCCATTTTCCGTCTTCACAACAGTTTGTCTCATAAATGCAGTCGGGCGTCACCCACACAGCTCCTCGCTACTGCCGCGATACCAGCGGGGGAAACGGCCTCTGTAACTGCTGTCCTTGTCACCTCGTTATCCAAGACGTTAACTGCGAATAGAACAACACGTTACAGCCACTTACCAACAGAAATCCTTATAAGCAAGTTAAACTAAGATCTTAGCTCACCGGAGTACAATTTGAAGCTTAGGAAAATGTCAGCCGTAAGCCTTTGCACTCTTCTGTATAAAATAAGTCTAGGTCTAGTTTCCAAAAATGGCTTTAAATACAAATTAAATACATATTTCCCTAGGGATAGGCCTTTTTATAACCTGCAGGGGTTACGAGAGCAAACTTTTAACAAGCTCTTAAATGTAGAAACCATGACAATAGCTCTCGTGCCTTTTTGGATGTGGAAACAGGGTAGCAGTATGGTGTGAGGCATTTCAGTATTTAGATATCTGCAACGGAAACCCAGTAGCACAAATGCTCCAAAATGCGTGTAATTTCTTATTTCATTTTCCATCTTCACATGCTCACTTGAAGGCTTCCAGCCTTGGCTTTTCCAGTTGGTCCAAGAGTCAGTCAGCTGAAACCATACACACTGCTAATCACGTGGCAGAGCTAACGGGGCCTGGGAGTGGTGTCGTGCCTCATCAGCGTGAGTAAATGTTTATCAAACACTAGAAACAAATATTGCCAACTCCATTCATGTTCGCACCACTTGGAAATAGGAACGGCCTTCCCTTTGGTAAATTGGCAGCGCTCAGGAATTTGCCAGGTGCTTTAAGGGAAGTTCTCTTATTGCAGAGGGCACGAGCTTCCTGGCCAGGGAGCTTAATAATCCAGATTCGAGCAAGACCAAGAGCTGAGTGTTTCTGACAGAAGCGGGGATGGAGAGCGGGGCCAGAGCCACAGACAGGGCTGGGGTCTGGGCGCCGGCTGCGGGTGGGGGTGTGGTGGCCGCCATCTGAGCAGGGCAGCTGGGGGAAGTGTTTTGTTCCTCCTCAGCCTTCCCACCAGCGCAGGAACCTGTCCCGTCTCCCCGCCAGCTCCTTCGGCAGCACCGGCTGCAAGCGCCCGGGAGAAGGGTAAGTTATCGCCATGTGACGTAACTTCTTGAGAAGCTGATGCAAATAGCCGGGCATTACTTTGTTGGCATTGTGAGCGGGCTGGCGAGGGTGGGTTTGAGGAGGGATTGAAAGGGCAAGATGTGGTAAACTGAGCGGAATTAGCAAAACATTTCCTTACGGAGAGGTGCTACGGAAGAAAGAGAAGAAAACATCGGTCTGGGTGAGCCTGAAAGGAGCACCAGGGGTGTGCATGTAAGAGGTGGCATTAGGGTCTGATGAGGCCAGGGCTGGATTTTCAAAGGAGGAGTAAGGAGTAGATTTGCAGATGGTAAAAACATTTATACCGAGGTCAGAGGAACCTAGAGTGGCTCCCACTGGCTTTGGGCTGGCTCTGGGAAGCCCAAACCTGACGAAGGAGCATGAGGAGCTATGGTTTTGAGAGGTCCTAGGGTTGGGCAACTTCAAAAGCAACATTATAAGCCGGTGGGGTGGGGTGGCCGAGTGCCAAGGTGGCAGAAGGACCACCATGCTGCAGTCATGACCGGGTGAGCCTGGACTTCCCAGTAGGTTTGTGGAGGAAGACACATCGGACCCTGGATGCATTTTGGGAGCACAGAAGGGGTAAGGGAACAGAGGAGTCAGAAGTGACCCGACTCCGAGTGCTTGAGCGGAAGGAGCGGCGGGGAGACCGCTGACACGAGGAGGGCGGGAGGAGGGGGGCTAGGAGGAACGCGAGGACTCGGTCCGTACCGCCCTCGCTCCGGCCGTCTCGCTGGGAAACCCTCCAGGGCACGGACATCTCTGCGACAGCTGGCACCGAGCTGCGTCCTTGCCGGCACCGGCGGAGGAGGGATGAGGCCAGTGGGGCTGTGGGCAGCCG
>NW_010524947.1:0-19605 GCF_000687285.1 Phaethon lepturus | reverse complement strand
GCGGGACCCTGCACTTGGCCTTGTTGAACCTTTTAAGGTTCACACTGGCCCATTCCTCGTGTGTCTAAGAACAGCTTCACTTTTCACAAGCCTAAAGAAGCCAGGAATCAACTTTCAAACGTTGGGAAACACTAACGATATATTTGAACTAACATTTCCTACTGAGAGAGGAATATACATCACCATCAGGTGTGGCACTGCAGCATGCTCTACCCTATGCAGCCTCGTAGCTAGCAATTCCTGGTACTCAGGACAAAGTTTCAGGGACATACCCTTACATGAGTTTCTTTGTAGGAAGTGATTCACCTCCTGGTGTTTGAAGCAGAGCAACTAATATAGTTTAATGAAAGCTGTAGACACACTGTTTATCAGCTTGGGGATACAGGTTTTTCAGGCTGTGGGGAACACGAATGAACTATTTCCCTGTGGTCCAGGTCTGCTGAGGGTTTTGGCAGGAAACTGGTGGTATTTGAACTTCAGTCTAATTTAGATTCCCTGGCAGCTGGGCCTTGTAAGTGCCCAAGAAAACATTATAGCTTGACTTTGCTCACACTGGAGCTCAGGGTGCACAACCTGAATAAAGAAAGGACTAAGCTGGGCTGTCGCTCTGTGTGAAGAGCCAAGGGACCAGCCTCTGCCTCAAGTTTTCACAGTGTCACTTAAACTTTTCCTTAAGAAAGCATTCCTGGGAGAAATGAGTGAAATGTTTGTTGTCAGTGTTTGCAACCCTGATGTTACTCCAGAGCCTGAATGGTCCACTTGTGATCCCTTTCCCATACTGTTTACTTTAGCGATGAAGGAAAGGGAAAGGGCTATCTACCCTATGCGTGAATCAAGGGAGTGTCCCTCACTCCCTTTTCCCCTGACCCAGCCTGAACAAATAATGGGAGATAAAAAATTTTTTAAAAGAGAAAAAGCAAAGAAGTACAACCACATTTCCTTACCAGTTGTCAGGGTGCTCACACGCCTTAGCACTGGCTGTGGTTCAGGGGAGTGGATGCAAAAGACTAGACTCACAGAGGATGTGGGAGCAGGCAGCTTTCGCTGTAGACGGTATGAGCTGGCAGAAGCAGTTGATCACTCCTCCAGCAGTGGGGAAAGGGTGGAAGTGGCATATCAGATTTCCTTCTACAGGTTCTTTAATAAACAGACACGTCCTTGTATTGTCAACCAGCAGTAAACATCCACTTTCCCTGCTTCATAAAGGGCCTTATTATGTTAAAATAATTTAAGCAAAAGACTCGAGGTTTTTGTTTTGTTCTGTTTTGTTTTGAAGAACAACGTTAAACAAAACACAAAAGTGAGAGAGAGACAAGAGCTTTGCTGCAGGCACTCCAAGCAGTGCAAAACACGGCAAGAATACCAACAAAGCCTCCCTCCGGTCTCTCTGCCTGCATCTGGTGACAGACAAGCTTTCGGAAGTCAGTTCAATGAGGATGTGAAAGGGATGTTTCAAGATCCACTCACTTCAAACAGTGCTACCTTTTGTCTGTCTCAGGATTACATTACTTTAGTCCTAACCTCATACAGATGAAAAGGAACAAATTTATCATCTTCTACACACGTGTGTGTGTTTTCTATGAGGAAATTTTATTGAGGTCACACTGAGAATTCACTGGTAAAAATAAATAAATAATCTAAATAAATAAAAATGGGTGTTGTGGGGTTTTTTTCTGAGAGATTAATTTCACAGAAGCAGAAAGTAAAGTGTCATCTACACAATGGAGTGGGAGGGGGAGAAAAATCTCACAAAACAGGAAAAGCAGAAATGGAAAATAATTATTAGATTTTATCAATATGCCTCTGCAATTGCATGATCTCACTTCTGCTGTACATCTTTTCTCTATATTATATCTTGTATTTTTATTATCAATATGTTATACAGAAATTATTACATGCAGTATAATATGAGCTTCTAAATGTGTGCTTGGGTAGGATGGCTGTGTCTATTGAGACTCCTAGATTACTCCTATTAGGGGACGAATGTCATGCTATTTGTCATCCAAAAGGTAATTTTCCCTAGACTTATATTAAGGTCTCATATTTTATGATAACCTCTGTATTATGTTGATCTGGGCATTTTTCATGAACTCATCCATCAGACAGGTATCTCCTGTGGTAACTGCAGCCTTGCAAAATTTTACTTGCTTTCAGGGTGAGTAAAATAATTTCTTTTTCCAGCTTCATCGGTGACACCAAAAGAGCATTTGAGTCTCTGTAAGCTTGCCAATAAAATTCCAGGACAAGCTTTGCACATATTAAGAAGTATATATGTAGAAGTTAATTTACTGATCTTAGAAAATACTGTATCAAAAGGGAATCAAATTCAGCCTGGACTAAACATTATTATCTGGCAGCTCCCATGTAACCACCAATCTCTATCAGGCCCAGAATTCAACACCAATACAGCCAAACAGTTAAGAGGTGCAGTGTCTGGGATTTTTGATGCAATTCACTATGATACATTTGTACATGAGTGAATGGGCAACTGTGTGAGAAGGATGACCAGGTTTGAATTAACCGTAAATTCTGCTTTACACCTGGCATAGCATGAGGAGGAGACCCACTGAAAAAGAAGAGCTTGCATATTTTAATTAATAAGCATTAAAACAATTTGCAGTGTGTCATATATTGTTTAGAAATTGTAGCAAAGCTTCACAGGATAAGGGTCAGGGACTGGCTCCGAGAATGGCGTACTCAGTGATAATTAACCTTTCCAATTCCTCTTAGGTTTCAGAGCAACTTGTGATCCTAATTGAAATTAAATTGAGGGAGGCGGAGAGAGACGGCTCTTGCCAAACTATAAACTGCAATAAAAAGCAGCAGATTTAGCCGTGCGCGCTAATTTGTTCTTGTGGAGCGCTCTGAGGAGCTGATACAGGCACTAAATCAAATCCGCAGCTTTATCTGACTAGGTGAGGCCTCAGCACTCCAGTCAAGAAGCAAAACAGATGCAGATCCTTTTGCCAACAGCATGCATTTCCTGTGGATAAAGGGAGCAATTTTCTATTCCCTCAGGTGCTGCTCTATGCTAGCATTCAGTGAGCCTAACAAAAAATCCCAGCTGCTCTCACCTCAGAGGAAGAAAACATAAACAACTCTAAACAAATCAATCTAACATTTCCTATAGCCTCTAATGTGGAGCACAGTCAATTCTTTTCTGCCTCCTCCCCTTTTTTACATAATAAAAATATACCGTTCCCGTCATCCCCAATATGTTGGAAGCCAGCAAGTGTAAATGCAGCCATTCGTATAATTTGAATGATAATCGAAAATAAGTGGTAAAGGAGGATAAATTTATCAAACTTGTGAGAATATTCTAGGAAAAAAGGAATTTCCTGAGGTAACTGTCCTTGACCTGGCTCTTTAATCGAGTGAAATTTCATCACTTTATCTAATATCATGCTTCATGCTTCAGGCTCCCAGCAATTCTATTTTAGTGTGGTCTAATGGGCAGCTGACACATCCACTCAGCACCAGACTGCATAATATGTGCTGACACACTGTGTGGTGAGCACCCTATTGAGAGCTGTTTATTTGTGCCTGGCAAGGAAAAATTTCATCCAGTAAAGTCTCTTCATAACAATTTCAGTCTCAGTTTTCAGGGCCTCCATGGAGTCCACAATTCGAGAGGTTCAGAAGCACTTGCAGGGAAATTCAGTCGCTTATTTGGGTGGCTGTACATTATCTGACTTTAGGTGAGAGGTTGTGAAAGCACTGGTTATGGTTGTCTGAAACCTGAATCTAGATAGTGTAATGAAGAGTGTCATTCTAACTGCTTTGGAGCCAGCTCTTCTCAGAACCCCTGATTCAATTTGATATTCTGAGGTTAACACACTGTATTGGGACTGAAAATAGGAATGCACATGAAAAGCTTTTATATTTATTCAGTTCAGTAAGCATGGCAAACTCATCAATGGTTATTTGTACACTGTAGCATGGTGGGACTTTGATGTTCTGATTTATGCTTGCTATTTTTCCTGCAGTATTACTTTAGAGTAGAAATGGCCAAACAAACAAACAAACAAAAAAACAAAAAGCAGATGTGGTTCTCAACATAATAGCAAAGGACATTATCATAAACAAAGCAACATCAGAAAATAAAGAAATGACACAGTCACAGAGATTTAGGCCTCCCAACCTCTTGTAGAAACCAAATTCACTAAATAGAGACCAAGGAATATATTTCCTATACGCATATGAAGGGCTAGCATATTAAGATAGTTCTTTTACTTATTAGCTATGGAGAAATAGGTAGTCTGTAAAGCAAGTTATATGTACACACAGATAACAAAAAAATAAGTGCACACAAACAGAATTGATTAAAACCTATGCCTTATCAACCCATCCACACTGAAAGGTATACCCAAATTATATCTAGACATAAAAATACCGATCATCTTAGTATTTGGAGTGGAAACAAAATTTATTTTGGAAACATTGTTGGGAAAAGATCCTATGATTCTATGACAAATATTTCTGATCTTTTGTCTGACCCTAATGTGTATTACATAACGTGCATTTTCTACAACGAAACATGTGACATGAGCACATAGCAAATGTATGTGTATTACCCACAAGCATATCTTACAGGAAGTGTGTTTTGACCTTGATAGTGTTACAAAAGTAATCTTGGCCTTTTCGGTCTCTTACTTTAGAATATTTAAAGTCAGAACTTTTAATAATTGGCTATTTGGGAGAAAATCACTTGAAAATTCTGCAAATAGGAAAAAAGTCAAGCTTTATAATAAACTTATGACATTATCTATATTCACCCTTGATGCATATGGATTTCTAGAATCAGAACTGTTGGGTTTAAAAGCTACTTTACTAGAGACTGTCTAGAGACTTTTGGTGAAAAACCTGTGTACATTACTAATACTTCAGAATTGCAGTTAACAAGAAACCAAATGTAGAAAGCTTATTTCTCTTTTTTTCTTCTGAGAAAATGAAACTCTGAAGGGCCAAATCTGATTTTCAGTGTTTTAGATTGTACCAGATTCAGATTCATTATTATCTGTGCCAAATTTTGTTTGCTTGTTTTTTTGTTTTGCATAACTGAGCAAAAGGTTTCTTGGAAAACTTTACTTTAAATCCTCCTTTTTCTCGAAGTAGAAAACAGAAACCAAGAAATAATTTGTACCAACAGTGTTTGCCCCGGTTTCCAGTGTCTTCCATATTTCAAAGTTATTGATGTGTAAGAAAAAATTACATAACTAAAGACTAAATTTTCTATTAAAAGACAATAGTATGTATCATTTCCTACAAGTATAGTGGATATGTGCACTCAGTAAATATATGCTCATTTGCATACACACACACGTGTTTTTGCAGGTGTACGTTTATCTACCCACCTGTATGTAAACAGGCTAGTACCTATACAAGCATGAAAGTCTCTGCCATGAAAAAGCAAAACAAATTTCTTAAAAATAAAAAAACATTAGAAATTCAGCAGTTTCAGTCCCTACAGGAGCATTAACCTTGCCATCTTGTACATACTGGGAGCTGAATTTTCAGTGCATGTAAAATACTTGCCAGTCTTTATCACAAAATAGACAGGGTGCACCATGAGCCAAATAATAATGTGAAGAAGAACCTAAGTCTCTTAATTTCTAGACATTTTATTTTACCTGTGTAAACTTCCTTGCAAATTAATGCAAGTTCATTTCAGTGTGCTCTCCAATTATAGAGAGGATCCTTTCAGGGGAACTGGAGGAAGGAAGACCTAGCTTTTAATGAAGACTGAGGCCATATGCCATGAGCTCTGCAGCAGCCTTTCTGTACATGCTCTGGAGATAAGCTGCCTCTCTCGCCACAGTCCTTGGTCTCACTCTTGCCTCATAGTTATCATGCACAAAGTACCAGAGCATCAGTATGGCAATTGGTACGTGGTTGAGATAGAAAGGTGAAATGAGGAAGTTAAAATTATCACCCAGAAAGAGGATTCTGGGCCATTTCTGAGAACTGTCCCTCCTCCCAAGCAAGCATCTCCTTATCTGTAAGAGATGGAGATGGCTTAGCTCAGCCTTGCGGGTCAGACCATCCTTTCAGGTCAGGGGCAGCTCTGTTCCAGCTCATCAGCTTCAGGACAGCAACGTGGGATTTCATATGCTTGTGCAGTAGTGTCACTTCCCAGAGACTATTCCCAAACACTGGGATAAATCTCCGGGGTATGAGAAGCAGAGAAGATGAGAAGCAGTGAAGATGTAGCAGCTGAACACTGGGCAGCTGTACATGAGTTCAGTGTCAAAGAAGACAGGCTGACCTTGAGCTGACCAAGTTAAGCTGTATAGCCATGAATGTGGGTTATCGTCACCTCCTAAAAAGAGAAAGAATAAGAGAAAGTACTGCCCATGTGCAGCTTCAGCTCTACAAAGTAGCCACCAGTGATATCAAGCTAGCATCTCATCAAGTAAGCTTTGCCTTTCTACCTGCACATGTCCAGGAGCAGCCTTCTGCACTGCACTTCTGGTTCCCTGGAGTCACATGCTACACAGGAATTATTTTTCTCTCCAAAGTGATTGCTTCATAATTGTTCAGACTCACATCAACTGAGCAAATCCTACCAGGAGAAGACACATGGAAACTTTCAGAAGATTCCTCAATAGCTTTCCACTAGAAGAAAGGTACATTTGTTTCAGATTTCTTCATCTGTAAAGGTGAGTCACAGCATGCTCCAACTGCCGGTCAGATAATGTATTGATCTTTGCCGCTCAGACAGAGTAAGTATTTAGCAGTAAATTCCAGTTTTCAAGGTAGAGAACAGTAATTGTGCACACATGGTGCGATCTTTGGACGATGAGGTAATGTGGAGAGATCTTTTAATGATCTTGGAGAAAGAAAGAGGAACTCAGGGAAAGTAAAGGAGTTATTACAGTTCAACAGAGTAAGCCCTATTCATGCACAGAATCCTAATAAAATCTGCATGCTATTTATCCAAATGCAAAACAAAGAAACATATAAGCCGTGTAAGGGGAAAAGTCAAACCAACGAAACAGTTCCTAGCCTTGTATGTCCATCTGTCTGTAAGTCATCATCCAAAGAAAAACAAATGGAAAGAGATAGAAAATTCTGTCATTCTAAGACAGAAAATTCTAACAGTATCTTCACATGAGACTGTACATGAGAAAAAGTGGAAATGCCACCTAGTATTAATATACTTAGAATCACCAGAAGGGTTTGGATAGAAATCTATTTGGGTGTATGTATATATGTGTGTATATATGCATATATATATTTTATATATATGTATGTATGTACATATTTCATTTAATCATTAGGTAGAATTTTTCCTAGTTTTGAATTTTACCTAAATCTAGTAATCTAAAATGTGTTACATAAAGCAATTTCTAATGCCTGATTAACCTTGAAATGATAATATTTCTCTTGCCTTTGCTATGGAAGTTATGATTAGCATAAGGTTTGGACTGCAGTCCCTGAATTCCAGTCATAAACAGAGACATGGTTTATTTGCAAAGCTACATCTATTTCCTCCCAGAACAATTAATAAGGCAAAAACCTTGAATAATGCAAGTAGGACCTTCCTAAAGGAACACACAGCTTAACAAGGGCCAGTGAAAAATTTATTTATTTGATGTTGGAAGCATGTTTCATAGCAACACACACATATTGTATCGCTTCTGCTTTTTGGCTAACTAATTCCATAAATAATGAATTTAAATTACACAATTAATTAACAAGGCCTAGGGTTCAATGTGGAATCAATAACAATCTTTCCTCTGTAATGCTGTAGGTTAAGATCCCCAAATAAACATTTAATTTAGATTTTCATAAGGGAGTTACTGTGTATATAACAAAGATTATTAAATGCTTTTACAGAATGAGAGATTAACTATATAATAGATGGAACATCTGTTAAACAGGTTTTAATTCCAATATCCGTTTCTCTCCGTTTTTAATTCTAATATCCATTTCAAGGTACTGAACTTATTTTACAGGAGCTGTACGGATATATTTCATTTGGTACGTAATTGTAAACAGCTACTTTACCGTACAGTTAGCAGCAGCCACACATGAATAAGGCTGTATAAATGAACGTGGCGTTGGTAGCCAGGCATGCACAGAAGTACCAGGCACTCACACAAAACGCACCAGAGGGCTGTGTAAGGGTCTGTGCTCCGCTCGACATGGGACAGGCCGGAGGCAAGTCTGTAGATGCTGCTCAGGCTTATCCCCGCCTGAGGCCTTCTCCCAGGGGCCCGCAGGGAAGAGAACAGGGCCACAGCACCAGGCCAGGCCGTGGCAGCGCGGGGGTCACTTCACAGGTAGTTTCAGCCGTCCACACCCTGTGTAAGCAGCTGTAAGTAGTGGGACAGGATTCTGTTCGCAGAGACAAGAGAAATGAGACAAATAATATAATTGTACCTTTCTCTAGGTGGTCAAAGAAAGCTGCGTTTTGGTAACGGGTCCCCTTTTTCCTTCAAGACACACCACCGCTATTGCTCCTGCCCTAACAGTAAGAATACGCCGGTTGAAGATTTTGTACTATTACTGGTAAATGACAAAACAGCAATTAAACGAGGCAGATAGTACACGATTTAACAACTGAAACAAGATGATTTTTTTTTTTAATATGGAGAGGGGAGAAACAAATCAGCTTCCAGGCCCTTAATCAGACAGGTGCTGTTGCATTTTAAACAACGCAAGAATCAAGCGACAGATCTCCAGGACACGTTTAACTTTGTCTTGCGTTACACTGATTACTAAAGATGTGGAAGCAATTTGTGTTAAATGAAAACATTTGGACATGGGTCATGGGTCTGACTGCCCTAGCCAAATAGTTATTTCATAATTGTCCACTGTGGGATTCCTTGCGCTTTCACTGAAGCATCTGGTACTAGCCATCGTCCAATGTAGAATACAGGGTTGGATGGAACCAATATTCTTGTTAGGTATGGGCATTTTTCTGTGCTAATTGAAGTTATCTTTTAATTAAAATTAATTTCAATCTTTTACCTCCGTCTACACAAAAATTTTGCTCAGCTTTTCTGAAAAATTCAGTACAACCTAGTGGCTCAGGCAAGGTCTTAGAGGTAGAAATCTCTGTAGCATTTTGGATAAACACACAACTCACCAGCATGAACATTTCTAACAATGGGGGGGGCAGTAATCAAAATTTGTTTGATAAGGAAACGTAATTCCTCTCTTAGTGTAAGTGCATTTGCAGGACATAAAATCTTGGCCTAGCTGAATACAGTGGAATTTCATCACTTCATCACAACAGATTCAGAAGTTACCCAGGAGAAACATATGATTTGTTGAAGATATTATAGTGAACCTATCACAGAGACCCAAACCGTGCACAAAGTCCTGAATGACAAGGACGTATTTCCTAGTGCAGATGCTCCCTGGCTCTGGGTGAAGTCCTGGTGCTCTAGGTTTTCTCCTACGCTGGATCAGCAAAATGCACCTACCTTTCAAAGGCTTGACAGACTTAATTAGTGAATGTTCATAAGGCACCCCAAGTACCTTTAAAGAAAGGTACTAGAGAAGCATAAAGAATTGCTGTTTCCCATGTGCATTGTGAATAAACACAAATGCTTTTGTGGAAACTGACATTTCACGTACATACTGAATCGCTAAAAAAAATCCCACGTTCATTATATTAAATATTTAACAGGGATTTCTTTTATTTCCCCCCCCAGGAATTAAGTACACAAGTGAAAATGTCAGCTTCCACAAAAGCATTTCCATTCATTTTCAATAGCTGTTTATCATATTGCAAGAAACAGTGGAAAGGGTCAAAGTCCAAGAAAAAAAACCTTTCTCTAAGATGAGCTCTGTATTCTAAAACCTAAAACAGTATTCTAAAACTAAAAGGAATTCCATTCCTCAGTTAAGCTCATGAGTTCATCTGTAAGTCACATACTGACAGGGATTTATGGAAAATCACATCTCAAATCTAAATTTAGCAACTCAAACCCTGTGGGGATAAGGGGCCTCAATGGTTGAGACTTCAATCTTATTTATGTCTGTTTGCCATTATAACAGTAAAAGCACATAATTTGGCCACAAATTACCTCATAACATGCAAGTGCTCTGAAGACCATTCTCTGTACTGAGATATATTGTTATAGGTTGCCGCGCTTTCTTTTTTCATGAGAGAAATTCTATCTCAGGCTATCACCTTGGAAGAGGCATCAAAATATTCTACTTAATTCTAAATCTGATGGGGATTTGGGGAGAGGAATGGGTGAGGGACATTGGAATACCTCTTATTTATTTCTACTTCTAGCATTCTGTTTATGATTCACAGCATAGGCTTTCTTTTCTTATATTACCATATGTAAACCTCCGCTTAACTGAAACAAGATCTTCAGAGCAACCACACAAATGCTACATTCTTTACATGCATATAAGGTGACTGGAAGAAATAATTAATTTGTACATTGTCATTCACTGTAAGGTTTTATTTTTTTACTGTGTTGTCACCAGTTACAACCAGATACACAGCATATATTCTGAAGGTATCTAAACAGTATAAACAAGCACAAATTTTACACTGTGGAATATGAGTGCTCCCACTTTCTCTTTAGGGAGCAGCTCATTTTAAATTGTCTTCAACTTTACTGTATTTGATGATGGTTTTAATTTGGAGATACATCAATTAAATTACCTAAGACATATCCCACAATATTAAAACATATTTTGCAAAATACAGAGGGGGCAAAAAATACAAGTTCAAAGCCCTTATCTGCCTAAAAAATTCAAACCTGCATCTCCCAAGAAAGTTCCTAACCAACATATGTTGAAAAGAGAGTGGGGTTTTCAGACTCTCCTGGTGACAGAGCTCCATTTATATCAAATGCAAGGGGCATACAGGGAGTAGAAACTTCTGTGACTCAGTGGCTGTTTGTTACCTGCAAGCATCAAGACGCCTGGGTTTTCATGAATATACCATTTTTTAGATGAAGGTGAACAAGCCAAAGTAGACCATCCAGATCAGCAATTAGAAATTTGAGTTAGGTTAGTGTCTTGCAAAAAGGTAGGTATTCAAAACACCTCAGTCAAGGAGGGGACTCATCCTGTGTATCTTGTTTTCCCCCAAAATTGCTGTCGTTTTTGCATTCTTTCCTAAAAGGCCAACTTCACCTGTTTGCTAATAATTTGGGGACAGCTAAACTACCTCCATTTTCCTTTTCAATTTGAAAAAAAAATGGTTCAAAACACATAAGCTCTGAGATAAAAAGCAAAACAAATAACACTGGAAAATAACTATGAAACAGTTCATTTAAGAAATCAAAACAATCAGGATACCTAGACTATAAAGCTAGAAATCAGATATGGGTCTCCGCAAATCCCAGTTTCTCAACCTGGACCCATTCTTCTCATATATCAAAAGTGAAAAAAAAAAAAAAAAAAAAGCTCAGCTAATTTGGTCATCTTCCCAGAGCCCTTCCTAAGTTTCTCAGCTATCCTCACTGTGGTGGTTGAGGGTGATTGAGGAGACAGAGCTAATTGTAAAGGGCCTGACTGACAAAAGGGACATCCACAGATGTTGATGGGGCCACAAAGAGAAAATAAACCACAGATACAGCTTTCCATACTTCAGGGAGTAGTCAGGGACATCTTTGCTGAGGGCCTTGACAAGCTGGCCTGTAATAAGTAAGGTATCCCAATTTATTTTTGAAAGTTGAGAAATTATGTTGTCCTAGCATTTGTTAACCGACAATATTTTGAAATTTCTCTTTCAGAAATGACAAGGCTCTGTAGGTTAGGTCTGTCATTGTAGCTTACCCATAATGTCTTAATTCTAATATGTGGAGAGAGGTAACTTCACCTACAAAATCAAGAAAATGTGTGAAGCTTTAGAAAGGATATTTTCTGCAGAAGAGAGGAAGAAAGTTGATGCCAAGAAATAAATGTTCATGTTCTGAGAGCTCCTAATGTGTAAATGGTTCAGCATGATGGGGAAGGATGGGGAGAAGATGCGTAAAAGAGAATTCAACCTTTTCTCGTACGCTTGAGGTCACTTTAAAAAAATTGGAATAAAACACACAAGAAATAACACCATGAGGACAGGAGCTCATCAGAGGTTTAAGAATTCTTTAGATAAATTCTTAGAAATGTCCGTATTATTTTAAAGCACTGGATTCACCATGGTAAGAATCTGAATCTTTAATCCAGACAAATTACAAAGCCACCAATGAGACCTATAATCTCCAGCAGGGCTGAATAAAGCAAACGTAAGGATCTTTGTTTTACTAAATGTACATAAAAGGGATTGGATTTGATAAATGCACTATATCCCTGCTATATCCTTTTCTCTCATCAAAACACTTCAACACTCATCATGGCTCTTTTCATGCTAAAATAATAACAATAAACACAAAGTATGGTCAGCTACAGTGGCATTTCACAACACCCATCAGTTACAGAGCCTGAAACAGGAAGCGCCTTTTTCCAAATTGAAAATGTTTGAATGGGCTGTCAAAAAGCCTCTCAGTAAATGTGTTCCATCCAACAGAAACAAACCCTGTGCAAACAAATCAAGTGGTGCAGAAATCCTTTGCACAAGATGATAGGCGAGACCTCCATGCTGACACTGTATGCAAGCCAAGTTTTCATGTACTTTGATGGCTGACCTCCAACTCCTGACATATTCATTATATTCCAGCATGTTGGGCGCAGATTGCATTGAAGTGATGACAGCTACAAGACAGCCAACGAGGAATATGGGCATTCTGGCAACAGGTGGCCTTTCATTTGTACTGGGAAAGTTAATCTAGTTTATCATCAAAGTATATTATGTTCAAGGAGTGTCATGTTTTGAGAAGCCTAGTGACAGATCAAACAGAGGAAGCATTCTTCCATAGACTATGACATTTTTTGTAGTCCAAACCTTTCAAACTGCGCTATTGTTTATGCTTGATTTAGGTCAGTTAAAAGTTATTCCATTGTCTTGGGGTTTACATTGCTGGCTCCAAATTACAGTTTCTGTCCTATGTCAAATGTTGATGGAGGTATGCTGTAAAGTATGCAGCCCGGGGACCACCATCAGCCACATGCTGGGGAATACTTGATTACTTTGCAAAAGGTGATTTTAGAAAGACGATACTCCTCAAGGAAAAATAACAGATAGAAATACTTCTGGGAATGTGCATGTCTTTAGCTCTGACAACCACATTAGCTGCAAATCCAGCCCTGAAAAATCTTACCCCCCTGCCCACTTTGCTTATCTATTTCAACAGACTGAGGAAAATGATGTGTAAAATTGAAATCATGTCAAAGTCTCATAACTCAAGTGGGTGATGTGACCTCTCGGTTTAATTTCACTTCTGCTTTTGGAGGTATGTCAGAGAAATTCTGCACTACAGTTAAAGCAAACCATTGATTTTACATGTGAGACTATAGCCACAGAGCTGACTCCAATTTTTCCATTGAAACTGTTTTCGGGTAACAAAGTATTTTTTAACTAAACAAAGATTTGCAACAAATAAATCCACTTGCCATGGAAATTACAAAGAAATACAATCAGGAGGTATAAGTGAGCAGAAAACACCTCAATCTCAAAATACTTAAACTAGAAATGGAAAACTGGAGATCCTGGTGCAGCCTCCAAATACTGCAAGTTTAATATCCTAAATCGCTTTTTCTTCTCTACTGACCACTTTCTGGGATACAGACTTACCTGAGGAGCTTGGAAGTAAAACTAGACACATCAAGGGAAATGAGATCTAACCAGGGAAATGGAGCCACCAGCAGAACAGGCAGACTAGCAGGGCTTGAACTTCAGCTCCTGTAGGGTACCATGGCAACGTTTCCAAATCAAAATATCAGGCTTTCAGATTAAATACTTTTTTTATGAATTTCTATCAAAAATAACGGCTTAATGGAAAATGTAGACAGGCGGCTTCACTTAATAAAATAAAATTTGCCAAATAGAGGAAAAAAAATCCTGTTCTAGCACTAGTTGCTAGCAAAGTAGATAAGTTTAACTATTGCTGAATAAGGATCCAAATGTAGTTTGACAGAAGAGCAGTCTGAAAAATCCAGGCATGTATGTAAATATTATTTTTGTAAAGCTGAATGTTAATCAGGGATCTCATAAGAATATTTGGCTTTTGCATTCATTGAACGCAATATTTGAAAGATCTGAACCAATACAGATGCACTGATGTTTTAGTGGAGGTGAAGAATGTGTTCCCTGAAGTCATCTCCACCTCCTGCACTCTGGCTTTCACCATGGAGTTGTCTTTGAGTACATGAAACAAATTAATTTGAGGTGCAAGTTCATGAGAAAATGTGTTCCAGTTGACCACAAGTGAACTACATCCTTTAGTCCTTGCAATCAGACCAGAGCTAATCCAGAGACATTTACAACCAGTTTCTAGCTTTCCAAGAAAATAATTTACTGGCTTTTGTTTTTTAATTGAAAGATACTAAAGAGATAATTTCTCAGGTAACAGTGCCTTTAAGACATCTCAACAAACTCTAGAAACCGTGGCATAAGTACATAATGTTTCTGACATGACCAATAAGAAATCAGAATCATCTCCTCATATGGCTTTCATACATATACTTGTTAACAAAGGAAAATATTTAAAGATGAGTCCTGAGAAAATATTGGGGTCTGATAAACAAGGAGTCCTCTTTCAAGTGAGGAAAGCAAAAATATACATCATCGTGCAAGGTAAAACCAGCTTGGAGAAAAAATGTGGGAAATAAATTACACAAGTTTGCAGAATGTGATAGATGAAATAGAGCTCAGGGCATTATCTAATAAGGAAAAGCAAGAAAAGAGCAAGTATGGTGCTTTTCGTAGGTGAATACAACCAGGTCACCACCTCTCACTGCTACAATGGCCATTAACACCCTGTGAATGTCTTTACTTCTGTAAGTCCTTTCCTACATACATAAGAGTGGTTCCTGGTTCACCAATTGCTTGCCCCAACCCACCTAGTGGATTTATAGCTTCTGATTATTATCGTCTTTACAATGTTATGCAGTTAATTAAGATACATGTGCATCCTAGTCCTTGTGTGACTGGGAGCAGAATCATGCCCACAAGCTCTGATTTCTTTCACATTACAACAAACCCTGTTTCTATGATTTTTGAGCAGAGATGCCTGGGTTTGCCTCATGTTCTCTGTTTTTTGCTCATGATGGCCTATATCCTTACAACTGATTTTACAAATGGTTTTTAATTTTAAAAGATGCTGTGGAGTTCCTTGTGCAGCTCTCTTATCTTCCCCTGTAATCCTAGCTGTCAGAGACAGAATGTTTTGGAATTTTATTTTGATTTTATTGAAAAGTTCTTCCCAATTTTGTCCTTAAATCCTGTAGACAGTTATCGAGTAGCTGGAAGCTGGAAATACCATGTAATTTGGTTAACCAGGTGGTTTTGCAAGTCTCCTGTGTCAAAGAACACATGGCAGAATTATGCCATGTAGTGTTGGCTGAGCTAGAAGTTAAATAATAAACACTTGAAATCATTTTCTGCATGCTGTTTTATAGAGATACTTTCCCTTCTCTGCTGTTATAGTGTTGCAGTTGGCCTGTAAAAGCAGACGTATGGAAAATAGGCTTTGTAATGGCTCCCTGCCTCCTGAAAAGGGGAGAAGAGTGGGCCCAGATACGAAGTCTTAATGTCTCAAGCCCAGGATGGCTGTTCTGCTTAAGGAAGAAGGCAGATATAAACTTAATTTGATGTATGCGCTTCCTTCAGCTGAAAGGAGGGGTTCAGTCTTAGTCCACAGTATTTTAAGAAGAAATTTAAAGGCTAAATTTGCTTCCTTTTTCATATCCATTATTCCTCTGAATCTCTGGATGCTTCATGCAAGGTGAGAGAAGATTAAAACAAGAAGTCTTACAAAACCTAGGAGCAGTTCTGCATTACTATCAGTGTTGCATGCAAGCATATTAGCTTTTTGTGCACACCTAGACTCTACAGAGCACCTTCTTTTTCAGGGTGTTCCACCAGCAGAAACAGGACTGAGAAAAGTAAATTTTGTTATACACATCACACAATTTTATGACTTCTAATGCTTTTATACATGGACTAACAGAATAGGGTTCTGGTTCACAAAGGAGGTTTGTTGACACCAGTCTAATTAAAACTGTAAGCAATAATATTAAAAGACAGAGGTAAATAAACTGCAAATGGACAAAATAATCATGACAAGTTCTCAAGAGAAAAGTACTGCTAAAGTCATTATGGTTGCTGTTTCTGTCATACTTGAGTGAAAACTTTGGATTCTCACCCCAATTTATAGTTGCCTTATCTTAATTCATCACTAAAAGCTTTTTCTTAAATTACAATTTCTATGAATAATGATTAAACTTGAAATAGATCAGAGCTGCTCACTCAGAATACTGAGAATACTCAGAATATGGAAACTGAGATACCCCTGTTAACACAACAGAGAGATGTCATGGCTTTCAATTATGGAAAGTAACACTTAGCCACAGGTTTCTAGTAAAAACTCTCAGGACTGGGAATTACGTTTTGCAGTGTTCCTTTTTTTCAATGAACACTTCCTGTATTTGCTTAACAATCACTTTTGCAGCAAATGTTTCAACCAGCAAATTCCTCTGAGAGCAAATTTGTAAAGGCAAACACTAAGGCTTTCTCTGGACTGACTCAAAGCTATTGTTTTTCTATTACTAGATAACAAAAAAACAGTGTTACCTCACTCAGAAAACCTAACAGCAGACAAAGCATGTTCACTGTACATGTGAAGTACCCAGGTGAGGTCAGATCTGTAGCCTACCCCTGCAGCTGACCTCATCTGACTGACCTTGTGCTAACTCTGAAAATGCTCTGTTTATACTACATTTTTTTCACAAATCAGTTAATGCACAGTAGCTATCTGCATGTGAAACACTCTACCATGTAAGGCAAGCACTGAAAAGGGAACTTATGTGACTCATTCACTTCGGGATGCTATTAGACTGCCTCAAGAACAAAACCTGCGTGTTAGACAGTCATACTCCTCTGTCCCATTTTGCTGTTGCCGTAGAGAAAGTGTCAACAGAAATACAACCATTGTTGCAAGACTGTACACTAGCACAAGTAAAAGCAAACTCCTCTGACTACACTGTGGAGAAAGAATCCAAAGTGGCTTGCCTTTCCCAGTCAGCCACAGAAGCAGAAGCAATGTGAATTATGGAGAAACTATTTCTTTTCCCTGCAGAAATTTGTGACCTGTTTGGCTGACAGAGGCACCGATTTACATTCTCACGCTGCTACACTACCTGTCCTGCACTTGGCCTATGGTAGATATTAATTCTCTAGAACAGTGTTTCAGAGGTTTACACATCTGTAACACACACCCCAAAAGCTTATATTGCAGCCTCCTGCTGATGCTGTCACACGTCAAGTAGTTAAGACATAGAAGATGTTAATGAAACATGTATCATGAAACTAAAACATGTTTTAAAATACTGTCTTTTATAGAATAACAGCTCAGAAAAGGAGCAATAAGCTTTTCACCCTAAAGTGTACATACATCCTGTTTATAAAATGCAATGCAGGTATAAAAATGCTTGCTAATGTGTTGAATGCCTGCACCAGTTTCATGGAATGAGCTTCCAATGAGCTCCTGTGACATTGTCACTAATTCTTATTAAGAAAAATTATTTCTACATTCCATCGTGCCGACTTCTGGAGGTATGCACTAAGGAACTGGTGTACAGTAACTCAAATTAGATACAGTGTGTCTCTGCTTAATTTACTTCATGCTGTTAATTACCCAACTAGAGAGATTTTAATGATGCCTCATTTAATAATCCAGATCTGTCTATGTATAAGCACATGTTTAAACTGAGTGGAACTTATTTTGTTTTGGTACGTGACTAGCAACAGTAACCTGGGAATTTCATGTAAGAGGATGTTGAATAAGCTGATTTTTACTAGTCCTCCTGCCAATAACAGATTGGTAGTGTAGAACGCTTCCCTAGGAGGCACTATTTCCTGCCGAGACTGTTTTGTGGAGACCAAAGTCACTTAATCCCTAGGTCTTCATTTTGCAGTCCAGAACAAAGGGTCCAGTCACATGGAGTCATAGACTTAATATGTATTCTACAAAGAGTTATGCTGCAGAGGCCGTTCCTACACTTTTCTCACAGCCCACTCTCAGCTGTATTTCACCATCCTTTGCTGGAAAATAACATTGATTGTTCACAATAAAAGGTACTTCCTGGCAAAAGAGTACTGGGAAGCTACAAGGGGTCTGGCTGGGTTGAGAATCCCCTGCCTAAATACCAGAGCTGAAAGTGGGTGATGTGAACATTTTCAAACCGTGTTTCAATATGATGATGCAGTTCTAAGTGGACTGTTACCACATTTCATGTTGAATACATATTCTGGTACTTGCTGAATTAGAGCCAAGGATTTTGTCTGTCTATAAGCTGGTTCACAAATTCACATTGGTGATGATTTAATGCATCTTTCAGATAATTTACTTATACTTGGTGTTCTACTCCCAGTACTGTGGGTGCAATAAGGATTCCTGCTTCAGTCTATGCTCCAAGAACTGCATCCCGGAACATATTTCTTCAGCCAGCCAGTCATGTCCAACATGGTCTGTTGCCTTCCATATGTGTCCTCTAGACCACGGACACCTGGTTAAGCAATAATTCCTGTTACTTTCTGTCACATTGCAAGATTTCAATCTATAGGGATATTTTTAATATATAAAATAGTGCATTTATAAACACAGATAAACAGCACTTAAATGAAGAATATTCATTTGTCTGTGCTTTTAGGAGCTTAGCCTGATGAGGGCAGAAAACTTGTTCACTTTCTTTACAGGATGTATCATCAGTCATGAAGATGAAGGTGAAAACTATACTGAGAGCAGCATTTTAACTACTGCATGAGGAAATGTGGTCAACTTTTTATTTAAATTCAAATAAGCAAGCAGTAGGCAGTCTTGCAATTGATTTTACAAATTTCACAAATAACTTCACAAATAATTAATAGTGTTAACCTATCCAGTTCCCCTCCCATCATGCCCTGTGCTTTAGATTTCTATTTAATGTTCTGAAATCCATAGGAATAGCAAAGTGTTTGAGCAGGAAAAAAAAAAGGCTAGGAATTTAAACTGAAATTATGCCAGTATATAAGAGGGTTGTGCAAAATACCAAGATATCATTGTAATTTCTTTATCCAGAGTACTGACATTGCAAACACCTTAGAGTAAAAAATATGCCCTTTTTCAAAACAATGGGAATTATTGTCCTGGTTTTGGCTGGGGTGGATAGAATTAATTTTCTTCCTAGTAGCTGATATGGTGCTGTGTTTTGGATTTACTATGAGAATAATGTTGATAATACACTGATGTTTTAGTTGTTCCTAAGTAAAGTAGTGTTTATACTAAGTCAAGGACTTTTCAGCTCCCCATGCTCTGCCAATGAGAAGGCGCACAAGAAGCTGGGAGGGGGCACAGCCAGGACAGCTGACACAGCCTGGTCAAAGGGATGTTCTATACCATATAGCAACATATGTACAACAGTATATAAATTGGGGAAAGTTGGCCAAGGAATGATGGCCCTGGCTTGGGAACTGGCTTGGCATCCGTTAGTGGGTGGTGAGCACTTGTACTGTGCGTCACTTATTTTACATAGTCTTATATTATTATT
>NW_010524946.1:0-1579 GCF_000687285.1 Phaethon lepturus | reverse complement strand
GGGCAGGCCCCTCCGCCCTCGAGGCACCCAGCGAGCGCTGCCAGGAGGGTCCTGCCGCTGCTCTTCTGCCCCAACAGCTCCTCCCGCACCCCGCTGGGCGCCCCGTGTCCTGCTTCTGCGAGGAGACGCATGCTGCTGAATTTTCCCAGAAAAAGCGGAAAAGAACCAAAATACGGCCGCGGGAAGCGCTCCTGGTCCCCGTCCCCGCCCCCCGCAAGCAGCAAACGGTTCTCCCGTGCTCCTGGGCGGGGAGGGGGGAATTTCGCCGTTTCCTCCCCTCCATTTATTGTTAAATTGATGCGGTTTAGGGAAGCGAGAACGCTCCGTTTCCCTTAGCGGCTCACTTACTGCCCTGTAAGCCACTGCCTTGATCTCCATCAGATACTTGTCTTATTCAAGACGGTACTGATTTTATCCATTATCCCACAATCCTGGAGAGCTTTGCGTTTTAGTGATGCCTTGAGATTCTTTTACATCGCGCTCCTTAGCCATCCCGTTTGCAAATTTAATTAATCCTCAAATCTTCTCCCCCTCGTCACCCCGCCCAACTTAGAAAGTCTTAAAATATTTGGCAATGATGGAAACTAAAGTTTCGGAACTACTACAAATATTTTGTATAGGTGTATTCAGGGAAGGCTATCCATCTGAGAAATCGATTGGTAACCGTTTAGTTACTGCGCAGTTTTAACGTTTGGAGAAAACCCGTTAATTCGGAAGACCTGAGCAACGAGCTCGGTATTTTTAAGCTTTCCAGGTCTCTAAACCAGATATTTGGATACAAAAACAAATGACCGTGCTTGGTTATAAATCTGAATCTCTCCACACGCATTGCCTCTGTTTTACCCCCGCGATTTCCATGGTCTACCCAATGTTCGCACCGCTTATATGTCATGCAATAAATATCTGTTGTTATTCAACAGCAAAATATCAAAGAGGTTGGCTTAAAAAAAAACCCCACAACAATAAACAAAACAATTCTTGTGTTCAGCTATTAAACGGTCCTGTACGGAGCACGACTCAGTGTTGCGCGGTATTATTTATTTCGACTTTGTTCGTCGTTTACATTTCTTGTCTCCCTGCATAAAGACGTGTACATACACACAGCGCATTCACGCAGGTCGAATGCACAGGGTTTATACGTGTATTGTTCACGCACATACACACTCGAGTTAAAAAACGTCCACGAAACCCGTTAATTTTGTTCTTTAAAACAACGCTTCCAGAGCAACAGAAAAGCTTGATTGCACGTCGTATCTTTGCACGACTTCACGATATTTTTAAAAGCAGAAGATTTTTTTTTTTTTTTACTTTTCTTGCTAAAAAAACGACGGCACGCACACGCACCGCAGAATAAGGCACCACGAGCGCCCACCGTGCCTGAAGCCTGTTTGTTGCCGGTGCCCGCGCTCGGGGCGCGGATCCGGACGCCAGAAGCAGAGCTCTAATGCCCCGTCGTTTCGCCTCTAGTTTACCAAGGAACGGCTTTCTGCCGCTCCTTTCTTTAAAACAGAAGTGAGGGGGTTATTTCTCAGCTTTTTGGGGCCAAATCGATGGCCAGCCCCGGACGGCGGGGAGGGGT
>NW_010524945.1:5330-6526 GCF_000687285.1 Phaethon lepturus | reverse complement strand
AACTCCTACCATTCAGTGATTCTGTGAGTACTTTTAGGAAAAGCTAGTTAGCCCTGTAGGCACATTTTGCTGAAGTGGGTGGCACCGGTACAATGTTGCAGCAATGAGGGGGTCACCTCCACCCCGTTTCTGGGGCTGTTTCCGCAGCTGTGGCCCCTTTCCTCTCTGGTTCGGTTTGATCTGCGCGTCCCTGGGGCTCTGCACCGCAAACACTGCCTTACAGCTAGTTTACTCTCTCTTCCTGCCTTATGCTGCAACCTGAAACAAGTCATTGCTCTTAACACAGGACAAAATAAAGTCTGTATTGTTTCCTGCATCGTCTCCAGTCCCCATCCTCTTTCTCCACTCAGAACAAGCTAAATCCAGCTCATATATTTGGCAAACACAACTTCAGGGCACTTCTAACATCAAAACTGAGGTGATTTTGTCGGCACCAGTGCAATCCTGGGCATGTTTTGCAAGAAGCATCTCCCAGCACTGAAAGCTGTGGGTCCAAAGGTGGGTGCTGCGGGAGTAAGGTGGGTCCTGTGCTTTTCCTGGGGAAAAGCCTTATCTGTCCTTGCAGAGGGACTTGCTCCCTCCACAGGAGAGCTATAAGCCACCCTCAGATTTGCTGGGTATTTATCCCACTCAGACGAGTGCAGCTCTTGCTTGCAGGCACGAAGCTTGAGCTGGCTGCAGCATTTCCATCCAGCGCTGCTTTGTTTGGATTAAGCAGTGCTGCTCCCAGCTGCAGCACGTTTCATCTTTTCCCAGGACTGGAGGAGATAAGAGCAAGATGATCACTGAGTTAGAAAATCCTCCCTGCTCGCCGGAGCTGGGGGCGAGGCGAGCACTGTGTGCAGGGCTGGGACCCCTGAAGGGCTGGATGGATTTCTCACAGTCCCGTAAATCAGGACTGCAGGCTGCTCTGTCACCGGTGCAAAGCAGGGGAGGGTTAGCAGAGCAGGTTTTCATCCTGGATCTCCTCCCAGAGCCCTGAGTGTGCACTGGAGAGGAAGAGCTCGGTCCAGGTCTGGGACTGCGTGTGCCGGCGTGGGAGCAGGGCTGCTCTGCCGTGCGCTTTCATTTCTAATTGGCAATTAAGGACAGAGAAGGTGAAGGAAAAATGCGTGCAAAGTCATCACGCCTTCACCCAGAATAAATACATCTGGGTAGAAAGGGAGAAGAAAGAAAAGGAATAATCTGGAGTAAAG
>NW_010524945.1:0-5299 GCF_000687285.1 Phaethon lepturus | reverse complement strand
AGGAATGACCGTGTTGGCCCCGCTGTGAGCCCTATGGGGGATGAGGTGGAGCATCCTCCTCATTCACAAGCATCAGCTTTGGGGACAGCTATAGGAAAGCAGCGACCAAAACTCCTTCTCCAGACGTTGCATGGGCTTCGTTATATCTATCCCACAAAAATGTGCTTTAATCCTGGAGTAATGGAGGAGAAAGTCTGTGGTTTCATCCCGAGCTTGTAAGCAAGGGGTAAGCAAGGGATTCTGAGCAAGGGATAAAAAAAAGAAAACTATCTCCACATACCCATAAATGGCTAATTTTCTTAGGCAGGGCTGCGGGAGCAGCGTGGCCTGGTTAGGGGTGATGCATGCACGCCGGGGCAGTAGGCATTCCTTGTGAAAGGTGTCTTTCCCTCAATCTGCCTCGTCGCTGCGTGAGTAAGAGGGAACCTCAGCTCCCTGTTATTAATATGCCATCAGACCATATGTTCTCAGCCTCAGCCCATATGTATTTTTGAAAAGAACCACCTGTGAGTAATTCTGCCTCCTCAGAATAGTGAGTAAAATCTGCTTTGGGGCGGGGGGGGGTGCTGCGCAGGGAAGGGGGACTTCAGGCATTTACTGAGTTCGTAGGAATGTCACTGTCTCCGGGTCCTCTCTGTTGCGGCTCAGGGGTTACCTCGGTCCCCATGCCCTCGGCCATGCCACCAGCCGCCTCACTTCTGTAGGAAACCAGCCCCAAATAAGAGGCTGTTGTTGTTTTTCAGGCAATCGATGGTTCTGTTCGTCTCAGGTTATTTTAACAGCTGTCATGAGCGGGGCAGTTAGGAGCTGGGATTTCAGCCGGTACTGAGTCACCTCTGCTGCCAAGGACAAAACACAGACCTCCGCGGGGATGCCAAGGATGAAAGGCTGACCTGCTCAGGGATGCTGGCAGTGCTCAGTTGCCCCAGACAGGCAGAGCTGTGGGCCTGATCCTGGCCACAGGCTCCCTGATGTTTTCCTCAACTTCATTTTTAAAGCAGTTCAGGTGGCCCCAGGCCCTTTTCAGAGCTCTCGGAGCCTCTCAGCCCCTGCAGCCCTGCGACGCGCTGCCGAAGGATGTCCCAATGGCAGCTGTGACTTTCGCATTTTCTGAGGGCGTCAGGACAGAGGGTTAAATCTCAGCCCCTCCGATCTGGTGGGGGTGGCTGGGAAGCAGGCAAAAGGCAGAGCCATTCAGAGGGGTGGCTGCCACTCAGAAACATCACCTTTTCGGTTTCGGGGAGGCTATCACGTTTAGCAGCAGTGATCACGGGCCAGTGAAAGCCTGGAAGTAGCTACTGTTTGCAGATGCAGGAGAAAATGTTTGCTAAACACGTTATGAATCAGTGTTTTAATGGATTGAAACCACATGCTTGTGTGGCTGGTGTGTACTTTTTCACAGTAAAATGTTAATGAAAAACTTTTGGGCAAGCCAGTTCCAGTAAGCCCTATAGCCCATGTCTGTGCAATGCTGGGAATGCACGAGAAAGAGGGGCAGGTTTACTGCTCCATCAGAGTAAAAAAAAAAATTCCTGTGTAGGAAGGGGTGAGTACAAGAGAAGAGGGGTTTCGCATCCGCTCCGTGCCCTGCCCGTGCTACCATCACTCTCCCGGCACACACGTGGCGAAGGGCAGCTCCAGCACCTGGGGTACTTAATGTCGCTTCCAGGGTATTGCGGAGGGAAGTCTGCACATGTGGAAACCCGGCACCTTGGATCACTCCCCTCCGTCTGAGCAGGCTGGCTGGAACTCACAGAGACTTTTTTTCTCTTGCAGACGGAAAATATTCCTCAGTGGAGCCCCAGTATTTGACTGACAAAACAATAATATTCCCTTTAGGCACATCAGGCAGCCAGGTAAACAGAGGCTTTGCTGGCAAAGGACAGCAAAAGTTCTCCAGACCCCTCACCAGCTTCGCTGCCCCTTTGAGAAGGGCAACAGAGCTGGGGAGGGGTCTGGAGCACAAGTCTGATGGGGAGCGGCTGAGGGAACTGGGGGTGTTCAGCCTGGAGAAGAGGAGGCTGAGGGGAGCCCTCATCGCTCTCTGCAACTGCCTGAAAGGGGGTTGTGGTGAGGTGGGGGTTGGTCTCTTCTCCCCAGTAACCAGCGACAGGACGAGAGGAAACGGCCTCAAGTTGCACCGGGGGAGGTTTAGGCTGGATATTAGGAAAGATTTCCATACTGAGAGAGTGATCAAACATTGGCACAGGCTGCCCAGGGAGGTGGTGGAGTCACCATCACTGGAGGTGTGCCAAAAACGTGTGGATGTGGCACTTTGGGACATGGTTTAGTGGGTGTGGTGGTGTTGGGTTGACAGTTGGACTTGATGACCTTAAAGGTCTTTTCTGACCTCAATGATTCTGCGATTCTGTGGCATCACCGAGGATGCTCCAACACTGGCTCCTGGCTCCAACTAAGGGCTTCGAAGCACAGCACGACGCTTTCCAAAGTGAGCTCTTAGCGAGCGGGGTTGTGCCGGAAGAATTACACCTTGCCCAGACTGGAAGGAGTGAGCAGGACGACAGTGCCTTGCTGAAACTGCACTGCAGCCAGTGCCCAGGTATTTTTCCATCACAGTGTGCCTGAGGGGGGGCTAAAACCACCTGAACTTTACACCCCAGATTTTACCAGTGCTGGAAATTTGGGTCTAGGGAAAAAAAACAATGCTTTCGGGCAAATTGTTAGATTTGGATGCTCGCTGCAGCCGGCCAATGGAGCGTTCAGAAACGCCCGCTGCAAAGCCCCGTGCCCTGCTTTGGATCTGCTCCTCTGCTCCCAGCACGCAGTCCCGGTTGATGGAAGAACGCGTTCGTGAGGAGCTCACCCTCGGCGTACGGGCGGCAGCGTCACTGGCAGGCGGTGAGCTCCCAGGCACCCACCAAATGCCATTTTGGGTAGGATTAAGGCCAATCGCTGCTTCTCTGTGCCACCCAGGGCACTGAGTCAGCGAAGTCCTTCGGTGTATGCTGAATGTCGAACCCATTCAAGATTCAATTAAGCACATTTACTTATTTTAGTGCCTAGATGTGGCTCAGATACCAGATGCATTTGCTGTACGTGCTTATTCCCTTTCCGGACTGCTTTCCTTTCGGTGTCATTTGGGCAGCAAGTGCTTGCTCATCCCCATTCTTCTCCGACTGCAAAATGTCACTCTTGCTTTTAAGAAAAATTAGGAAGTTGCAAATTCTGGAAGTGGAGCGTGCATGTGTGGTGTGGGAAGTTCAGAAAGAAAGGAAGGAAAAGAAAAAGAGCCCAGCACAACTCAGAAAACGGGAGGGGGAAATCATTTGTGTGAAGATGCATTTCAGGCCCGTCGTTGCTAACACACCACGTGTCAGGGGCTGGAAGGGGAATGGGTTTAACAGCTCCTTGGTCCTTCTCTTACCTCCCTGCGTCGCAGTGGCCTGTCTTCACAAGGGAACTCACTTCACCAGCTAGTAGCACCTTTTTCCACCGACTGTCCTGTTACAGGAGGAGTTTGTACTGGTGAAGGAGCTGTTTCCTTATACGAGAATACCATAAGGTATGGCAGCAAGAGTCTTTCTTGGCCTGGTGGCAAGGGTACGTGTGGGGCTTTGGCTGGTCCAGAGATGTGGTGAAAACCATACTGCCGAGCAGGGGAGCCGTGCAAGGGAAAGCTTCCAGAGCAGACCTGGCCTTTGTTTATAAATCATTTCAACCATCCATTTAGTGTCATGCAGAAGGATTAACCCACTACAGATTTTTGAAAGGAAGCTTTAGAAGGATCACTCTCATACTTTGGGGGGGGGGGGGAGTTAAAGCAATGACTCAGTTTAATCTTTCTGGAAGCTATTGTTTTAAGCCTGTTAAATTCCATAGGATTTCTCATGGGATTGAGGATGAGCGAGGGGTAGACAGACAGCTGATGACCAACACTGACTATTCCAGCTGCTGTTTTCTGTTCAAAGTCTCTCTTTAGAGGGGGCAATCTTAAATGTCATGCCTTGAACAAGAAACAGAGATATTTCAAGGTCCCCTTTCCTGGTGATCTCATGTCTTCACCAGGGAAACCTTAATTATAAATCATAGTAACACCAACGAGGATGTATCATACCCATCCCTGCAGCCCCTCCTTGCAGCAGGAGCTCTGTTCCCGGCTCATCCTCCCTATCTGCTGCCTCCTCAGACACTGTTTACAGCAGCCTCCCAGCACTGGCGGTCGGAGCGAAGGGAGGAGCGGGGTTTTGGCTTTAGGGATTACGACCAAAAATAAAACCCTCTGCTGAAAGCCACGCAGCGCTGGGAATCTTGAGAAACGCTCCCGCCCAAGCACACAGACGGGCTTCCTTGGGTGGAAAATTAGAGATGGGTATTGGAGCAGGCGTGGGCGGCAGGTCGCTTGTACAGAGTTTGCAGAAAGCGATGCTGCCTTGACATAAGCCGTCTCCAGGGCTCAGATAGCCCATGGCTTACACTGGTGTAAGCAAGAGCAGACCCTGATGGGCTGTCCAAGCCCAGGCAGTTCAGGAGGAAGCCCCGAAGTCACCAGGGATAACCATGTCGGTGGGGAAGCTGGGCTAGTGCTGCTCGGTTTAAGATTCCCACTGGCATTTGATTTTCGAACTAAAGTTAGCTCAGATGTCTTAAAAACATAAGGTTTGATTCTGCTCTTCCTTGAACTGGTCTAAGAAAAGAAAGAGCCCCCTGAAGTCAATGATTAGCTGGTGCAGACCAGGCCTCCTTGGTGGTCCTACCTGGTGCACCCACCATCTCCAGGATAAACCATAAGCCACAACCCCCACCTCAGCAAAGGGCCAGTTTTGTGAAAAGGCTTAAAATGGCGGATCGGTGCCAAGCGCAGATTTCGCTAACCAGGTTGGTTAGTCACGACTTCGTCCTGGCACCGTCACGACAAAGCGTGTGACGCAACAGCCCTTCAGCAGTACCACTTCCCACCACCCCAGAGCACGTGTTTACGGGGTCTGGTCTAGGTCAGAGGAGGTTCAGCTGATAGTAACTGGGGTTTGGTAAAAGCAAGAAAGGGATCACTTCTGGGCAGTTACCTGTTTATTCCCTCTCATAGCATGACTTAAAACATCCTGTCTGGGTAGTTTTGCATAAAATTAATCCAATTTCATTCCATACTGCTGAATGCATTGGATTAATTCTTTAACCTTAATTATTTATCCTAGTTCTTATGTATCTTATGTATCCTAGACCTATACAAAATGAAGCTGGAGTTTTAGAAGATTGAGTGGAAGATCAAAGAGCAAACTAGGGGTGTGTTTGTATAGATTAAGATTGAAGCTGTGTGTGGTGGGTTGACCCTGGCTGGAGG
>NW_010524944.1:0-4279 GCF_000687285.1 Phaethon lepturus | reverse complement strand
GGGGGGCCGTCGGTTCGGTGCCGTCGTCGCCTTTGAAAACCTTGGGCTTTGAAGCCGTCGTGCCGCTTGCGTACATATTCACCAGCTGGAAAATCAGGCCTGCTGGTTTATCCCCTCCTCTCCGGGAGGCCGTGACGAGAAGAAATAGCTCAATAATAATATTAAAGAGAGCTACACATTAATAAAGACCAAACTGAAGAACTTATAGCAAAGTGTTGCTTTTGTGTTATCTACAAAGCAACTCCAGTAAGTGGATAGGTGCCCTTTTAAAACTGTTAAAATACTAAGGAATATGAATAACAGAATATAGATTAAACCGGGGGTGATTTATTTTAGGCAACTCATTTGCACCTGTTGTTTTCTGCACGATATTTGTTTTTCAGAAGTCCCAAGTTACCGTGCTTGCAAAAATCCAAGTGCAAATTCAGAGCGGGAAATGCAAAGCCCTGATAGAACAAAAATATGGAGCTTGGCAAAGCGCCTTGGGTGTAGAACACGTGCTTGGGCAATGGAAGGAAAAGCCCAAGAAGTTCTTGCCCTGACTCACATACAGCAGAAACTTGAATCTCAGTTTTGCAGGTGACTTGGCAACCACCGAAAGACAGATCTCGTGGCTATTATCTTCCCAACTTTGAAAGTAACCAATGATCTATGAAAAAAACCCCACCCCAGAGTGCTTCAATGGGCAAGATGGTGAGAAACTTACTCTCCTGCTCCATGGCTAGAGGACGTACTCATCGTGGGAAGCCTCGTAAGAAGATGCTACTCCCTTTTGAGATGAGTTACAATAAGGAGTAAGAAGCTTTTTCCTGCTCCCATTAAGAAATCTTATTTTTGCTTTGAATGAGAATGGAAATATATTTTGAAAACCCTGCTTTTTTTTTTTTTTTAAGGAAATTGTATTCTTGCTTTCCAATGCACACTATATAATAGACTGCTTTAAACTGGAAATTTCACAAGGAATTTGGTCTCATTAAACTCAGGAGAAAAATCTTCACAGATTTCCGCAGGATCAGGATTTCATCTTTGGCTGATGACTGCTTACCGATACCATGTACCCCAGTCTGTCTGGTCGAGCAGCCCTATTGATCCAATCAGCCACCCTTACTCAACTGTTTAAGATGTTTGCAGAATCCATACAGAGTACTGCTGGACCAGGTTTTTTTACCAAAAATTCAGCTTTTCACACAAGTGCTGTCATGGTTCAGTAAATGTGTTTGATGTTAGGGTCTCTGTAATGTAAATACCAGATTTATTTTCTCGTAACTTTTTGGAGGCGTTCAGATCAATGCCATTGTATGACTGACAAATTCATGGCTTCCAAAGATTCTGATATTCTGCCTCCCCGTATGAGTTCATGAGCTAACATTAACACCTGAAAGTGTTCCTTTTTCTTCATCATTCCCTCCCCAGTAACAAGTGGCATAATTAGACAGTTTCCAAAACTTCAGTATCTACACTGTGTGTCAGATAACGTCTGAGCATCCTAAATGCTTGAACTTCTGTGTTGACAGTTGATGGTCCTCCATATGCTATCACTAGAAGAACAACTTCCCATGAATATGCAGTATAATAATATGCAATATGTAAAGGTAATAACAGAAAAATAGGAATCGTGACAGTTGCAGAAATAATCCGCTGTCAGGAGATATTATTATTAGGAGACAGAGAGGTAGAACATTTGTATCTATCCAAAGCTTCTATTAGATACCAAGAAAAACAGGATATGCTCTAAGACCATGGCTTTCATCTGGTGGTTGATGAGGTACTGAGAGACTGGAGGCTGTTTTTAAGGAGTGGTTGTGGTTTAGCCCCAGCCGGCAACGAAGCACAACACAGCTGCTCGCTCACTCCCCCCCGGTGGGATGAGGGAGAGAATCTGAAGAGTAAAAGTGAGGAAACTCATGGGTTGAGGTAAAGACAATTTAATAAGTAAAGCAAAAGTCGCACACGCAAGCAGAGCGAAACAAGGAATCCATTCACCACTCCCCATGGGCAGGCAGGGGTTCAGCCATCTCCAGGGAAGCAGGGCTCCATCACTCGTAATGGTTTCTTGGGAAGACAAAACACTGTAACTCTGAACATCCCCCCCTTCCTTCTTCTTCCCCCAGCTTTATATACTGAGCATGATGTCGTATGGTATGGAATATCCCTTTGGTCAGTTGGAGTCAGCTGTCCTGGCCGTGTCCCCTCCAGCTTTCCGTGCACCCCCCACCTTCTGGCTGGCAGACCAGCATGAGGAGCTGGACTGTCCTTGGCTGCTCAGCAACAACTGAAAACATCAGCACGTTATCAACATTGTTCTCATCCCAAATCCAAAACACAGCCTTATACTGGCTTCTGTGAAGAAAACTGCCTCTATCCCAGCTGAAACCAGGACATGAGCTTAGCAGAAGTAGCTGAGAAAAGTGAGCCTCCTGCCAGGAGACATAAGTTCACATCTCAATTCAAGAGTATTTGGAGTGTGCAACTGGGAAAAAACCAAGAAACAAAACACAACTGCAAGCCACTACTTTTGGTGGACAAGAAGTGAGAATCAGAGTTCAGAATTGGTAGCAAGAGAAGTGAGAGGTGCTCAATTTACAACTAACTTTCAGCTGTTAGTCAGGAAGACTGGAATGACAGATTTGATCCTGAAGACATTCGTCTTGGTCAACTCACTGTAACCGGCTGAAAACCATTCGCATTATTTGGGCTTGCAGTTCCAACTCTCCCAAGTCCCTTCCAATATTAAAGGAAGTTCTGCTTATGTTTGGAGTTCAGGATGAATCTTTTTGGCAGATTATCAGCCCAGTCTCTAAATCTATGCAGCAAAACAGTGCTTTATGACAATATAGATAGTAAGTGTTGAGAAGTAGTCTATTACATGTCTTCAGATGTTTCACTGAACACAAACCATTTGAGGCACTATTCTGTTTAGCAGAAGTTCCCAGGTTTTCACTAAAACTCTGCTATTGGCTCTACAGGAAGAACAGCGATACATCCCTAACACAGGAATTAATTTTGCCATCTTCAATAGAATGACTTCGTATATCAGCGAGGTGGTGGCAACTCAAAGCAGAATGGTTGGCTGAGGTTGGCTTACTTTTTCCAGCTAAAGGTTTCAAAGGGCTACGAGCCTATGTGAGATTTGTTTAGAAGCAACTTCCCCTTGCGTTGCCTGTCTTATCCCCACTGTGTGAGAGAATACATTGAGATTCTGGGAATATCTCCTGTACTTGATGACAGCTCAGCCGTACTGATTTGTTTGTAGTGGAAAGCGGTGAGCAAAACACAGAAATAAGGTTGCTGCTGGTGGTGGTGGGGCACAGAAGGAGGGAAACCTCCCTATCAAGCACTATACTTTGGAGGTTACCTGTAGTGTCACAAGTTAGCTTCCCCAGGTTTCACAACTCACTGTATTTTAAAATATTACAGGCAAGAAAAATAATAAATCTCAGTTCTTTCTCATGCTTGCTGCTGGTGAGCCTGAGGCCAGACCTTGTGTTCCTGGGTCGCGCCGAACAGCCCGAGCCCACGGCATGAGCCCCACTGCAGCCGACTCCTGCAGCTCCTCGCTGCTGGCAGAGCCTTCTCGAGGGTCTCCGCAAGGTCCTGTCGCTCTGCGAAAATGAAGGATCAGGTCTGGTTTTTTCCAACATCTGCCTGATTCTTTCAGGCAGTGAGGGGAGTGGCAGCACCTTCGCTTCGCAACGGCCGTGACCTTAGCATTGCGGATGGGCTCTAGGATTTTACAGAGGGAGGTCTGGCTGCTATCTCACCTTTTGATGCTCGCTGCTCTAACAGCTAAGACTATGCAAAATCCCAGTTTCTTCCTATTTTCAATGCCACAGGGAAAGATGTGCTCTGTGTCTCTAATCACTCTGCCACCTGAAGCAGGTGAGCAAGGCTCATTTTAGTCATGAAACGAGCAAAGGAGTTGTGCTCAACTTTTCATACTGAAAAATATCAGTGATTTAAAGCTTCAGAAACAGAGAATGTAAATTAGACATTGTTGCACGCAAAACGAATTTATCTTTGACAGGCTAAACAGAGATTTTTATGGGGAGCCTACTTATACCCACACGGAACGCAGTTTATCTTTCGACTATGGGGTGTTTGTTTGTTTGTTTTTTTAAAAAAGTGTAATTTTAAGGTGTACCGCAGTCACAATGAGAAACGCCGTACAATCACAATTTTGACTAAGGGAACAATGGACACCCCCGTACCGTACTGCATTGTCGGGTAATTAGGTAGTGCCGGGGAGGGGGAAAACACAACCCGGGGATAATCGGTGTGT
>NW_010524943.1:1730-1974 GCF_000687285.1 Phaethon lepturus | reverse complement strand
GCGGGGCTTGCTGGCGTGGGCGCGGGTGGGCTCCCGCGGCACAGCTCCTCCGCCCCCGGCGCGGTTCGCGCCAGCCCACGCACGTGGTGCTCAGCAGCTTGGCCTCCTTTGCCCCTGGCCCCATAGGAACACCCTCCTGTAAGTCCCCTTTCCCATGCCGCACGGGAGTTGGCCCTGCTGTGGGCCGCCCAGCCTAGGGAGCGGCGAGAGCCAGCGGCTTTGTCAAACCGAGAACACCCGGCCC
>NW_010524943.1:374-1714 GCF_000687285.1 Phaethon lepturus | reverse complement strand
CAAACCGGACACAACCAGGCCTTTTTCCATGAACTGAAGTTACCGCTCCTCTAGGCAAGAATAAATACAAGAAATGCTTTTCCACCTCTTCCTATACTTCTGTGCACTAATTACGCATCACGAGAAGTACTGGTGCAAAATAGCCTGACCTCCTCAAAGGGGTACGTAACGCTGGAGAATCTCACGGCTTGCACGCAGCCCAGCAAAGCCGTCCTGCGTGGTTTCCAGGGCTAGCTGCGGTCTGGAAGTAAATTAGATATTTTCTTGTGGCCAGGAGCCCAGGCTAATAAGCTCTGCAGACCTGAGCCAGCTTTCCATACAGATGGTTTGTGGCTTCCTGCGTTGTGTTTCCATTTGTATTGAAAATCGCGCTGGATCTGGCGTCACTGGAGCTCTGCCAGGGCTGAGAGGCCCGTCCAGCCCCACGCTGACTCCTGAGGGCTCCTTGGCTCCTTCCTGCATTGCTCTTCCCAGGCCGTGCGCAGGCCACCCGACCCGGGATCCCGAGCTTTTATTATTTATTGTTTTATTTGTATTTACTTCTGTTTTATTATTTTAGACACTTCAATTTTTTTGTGAAGGAAGCCAGCAGTAAGGGCGGGGTCCGGAGAGGTTCTCTGCTCTCGAGTGAAGCACCTTGCAGATTGATGAACACCTTCTGAAAGGGCCATGCAATTACTGATTGTAATGTGACCTTTTTTTTTTCCCCCCACCAGCAAGGCTGCGTCCACTGTCAGCAAACTGCTTCTGTCCATCCTCCCCCAGCTGAGATTCAAGAGACACCAGAAAATGGACAAATTTGCCCCGAGCGTGATTTTACTCACTTTGGCTCAGCTCCACTAATGGAGTAAACCACGGCTCATCAAGCGGTGGCTGCTGTGGAAGGTACGGGAACGTTTTGGGAGGGGCTGGGCGGGGTGGCTGGTGTGGAAGTTACGGGAACGTTTTGGGAGAGGCTGCCTGGCGCGGGGCCGCTGCCCGAGCGCAGCCCGGGGTCCCGCCAGAGCTGGCACCTCAGAGCGCCCGTGCTGTCAGGTGCGCTTCTTTGTTCAGCCTCTTGCTTTGAAACGAAAATTAGTGAGTGGGGAAGGCTCAGCCTCTTTTTTGGTGATACTTTTTTCCTGTTGTCGTTTGTTCTTGAGTAGCGGGGTCCGTGATAAAGCAGCGCCCAGTTTAGCTTCTGCACCTTGTCACGGAGGGAAGGTTTTCGGAAGCGTAAGGGAGAGCCTGCTGAGCCTCCCCACACCTCGCTCTGCCTCTGCAAGCCCCCTCCGCAAGGGCTGGATCCCTTCCTCCCCTGGTGCTAGAAATTGTGCTTTTATGTTTAACCTTCCCCAACG
>NW_010524943.1:0-267 GCF_000687285.1 Phaethon lepturus | reverse complement strand
GGTTGCTCAGCCCCTGCCTGGGCTGTCAGGCTCGATGGTGCCGAGGTCCCACAGCTCCTTGCTTCCCGCCCAGCTCTGGGCTAAATGAGCTCTAGGCTCAAGAGGAATTTTAGAAATGGTCTTCTTGGGACCTGAAAAGTTGTGATTTTCCATATCTTAATCTCAGTCAAAACCAGCTAGCAGTTTTCTAGTGAAAACTGAAACATTCTGGAATCAGGGAAAAGGCAGGAGGCAGCTGAACAGGCGAGCTGGCTACGACAGGCAATG
>NW_010524942.1:613-1268 GCF_000687285.1 Phaethon lepturus | reverse complement strand
GGGGACAGGAGCGGGCTTTTCTGTTTGCCCCGTGCTTAACCCGGTCTGGGGTCCGGGCTGTTGGGAAAACCCGAGTCAGTGTGTCCGCGTGCCCGTGCATATATATGTGTGTATATATACACACACAGCTCCGCAGGTCTGCAGCGCCGTGCGACCGTCGCCGTATACAGGACACCTTATATATGGTGGGGTTCCCCCGCCCGGAGGGTGCGGGACTGGGCACAGGGACACCGTCTCTGGGAAGGCTCCGTGCTCTCCGTCCCGGGGTGTGACAAAGCCCCCGCCGCCGTCAGCGGGCTGGCCCTGGTCAGGTATTTTTGCTTTGGATCCAACCAGCTTTGTTTTCGTGCTGCATTCAGGTCAAAAAGTAAGAAATCTACTTGGGTTTTTTTTTTTTTTTTCCTGTGACAAGTTGAAGGATCCAAAATAAGTAATGAATTGGGAAAGCAGACGGACGGTTATTCCAAGCGCAGCGTTAGAGTATCGCATTATTTGAGTGCATGACTGTGACCAGGTTCAGGCTCCACACCGATTTTTCAGCGTCACGGCACTTCCTTCTGCTCCAGCGTCCTCCCGTAGCGCAGAATAAATCCAGGGGTCTTGAAGGCGTATTGGGCTGTTCCTCTGCCGTCGCGTTGTGCTGTCGTTAGAGCTA
>NW_010524942.1:0-555 GCF_000687285.1 Phaethon lepturus | reverse complement strand
CGTTCAGCTACCCCAAGGACACCCAAGTAATGCGGATTTAGGAAAGAGTCATTTTACACCTGGATCTTGCAGGAGCCAAATTCAAGTGTTTAAAAATATTCAGGAATTACATAAAATTATTGGGGGGGGCGGGGGAGTGTTTAGTTTTGATTTTCCATTCAGAGGCTTGCCTGGGTTTGCGTGCTTGGTTTGACCTTCTGCGTCTCAGCCTTCTGCGTACGGCCCGCGTGTGCACTTCACTGTCGTGGGAGCCTGGGATTAGGGTCTCTTTTAAATGAACATTGAGATTTTTAGATTATTATCCCTGTGAAAATGGAAGGGAGAAGGTAAAGCAGCAAGCGCAGCGTGCCGGGGGCCCCGCCAGCCGTCGGCAAGCCCGGGGGCACGGGGTGCAGCGCGGGTACCACACCTGGGAGCGGGAGCAGGAGAAGCATCCCCGGCACCTCCAAATTACAGGTTTCTCTTTCTTCAGAGAAACACCCGGTACGGGCTTCCCGTACCCATACGTGTGCGTGTTTGTGGATCCCGTTGCGCGTGCGTGTCTCCAAAGGGAGA
>NW_010524941.1:795-2950 GCF_000687285.1 Phaethon lepturus | reverse complement strand
CCCTCCGGGAGCCCACGGAGGCACGCGCCTGTCCCGGGTGTCTTGTCCACGCAGATCACGCGCGACGCCTCCGCCCGGCCGCTGCCGGCGCCGCTCCGGTTCGCACCAAAAGAAAAGCCACAACGTTGCGCGGGGGCAGCGCGAGAACAGCGGTGCCACCGAGAGAGCATGTCACGGGTGGGGGGGTGAACAGAGGCGAGGATCTCCCCGCCCCGGGTGCAGCACCCCAATTTCCCCCGGTGTGATAGCCACGGGGCTGCACAAGCCGCAGCTGTGGCCCTGCCACCCAGTCCCATCCCCACGGGGCAGAGCCCGGCTGCAGCTCATCACACCCGCTGCAGCCCCAGCCAGCACTCCCTCCCTTTCATATCCCACCGGGAGCCTTGACACCGATTTTTTTTTTCCGTGGGTGGCTCACAGACTGTAATTAAGAGCCCTTCTCTCCCGCCTGCCCCGTCTCCAGCAGCTGCTGTTTAAGCCAAGGAAACCCCCTTTCGTCCTCTCTCTCCTTTATAATTTTTTTTCCCCCCTCCCCTCTGAACATAAAGGGATGACAGTGCTCCAAGCCAGGGTCTTTTGCATTTCTGAGTTGGTTCTGTTAATTGGAAGGAGGGTTAAGAATCTGCAAGGTCGTTTCAATCTACATCTGACCTTCAGAGTAATCCTCTATGCCAACACCAGAGCATGTCATTAAAATGAGGCCCTCTACCATATCCCGGCATCCCTTTATTCTCTCCTTGTGCACATTAATTGCTCATAAGTTGATTTGATCTCCCTATTCTGCAAGAAGTAAATTGCCCTCTTATTTCGCCATTTTCATCCTGTTTTCTTAATTAGGCCCTTAAAAATCTCTAGGGCCTCAGCCGGGCCGCAGGCCTCATCCTGGGAATAAATTTTGATCTCAGCCTGATAAAGAGTGAGCAAACCCGGAGATTGAACAATGTCATTCTCCCCCCTCCCTCCCCTCCACGCTATTCTCTTGACATGAAAAGGCTATCAGTTTTTCTCTGTGTTAATATAGGAAATAATTCACACTTCAGGCGTTGTTCTCTATTTAGTGTTCACACTCCCCAGATAAATCAAATCAGCGGGTTTTTTTTTTTTTAAAGTGTCTGAAACTACTTACGCTTTCTCTCCTCATAGCCTCCTCGCTTTCCTTTTTTCCCTTCTTCTTCTTTTAATAAAGTTTCCAAGATTAGCCCCTGTGATTTTCCATCCTGGGAAGTCTATTTTAAGGTAGACTCTTTTTTTTTCATGCGTGTGTGTTTAACACCCTTACAGAGGGGAAGGGGGGACAGCAGGAACCTGGCACGTGTCCCCGCGTGCCGAGGAGCGCAGACAGGGTCTGGGAGCGTGACATGCAATGAGTTTTGCCAGGCACAGGCTCAGCCCCCAGCCCAGCCGGATGCTTTGCAAGCGCATTTTTCCCCTTGCTTGTGAACGTGCCCAGCCCACAGCAGGTCGGCAAACAGGAGGTGGGGAATACCCTGCCCCAAAGCCCTGCCTGTACTAAGGGTCCAGACCCCCAGAGGGGTTCTGCAGCACCCAGGGGTGACGCTAAGCCAGTCCCAGCAGTGGGGAGGCAGCAAAGCCCCCACTCAGGATTCTTTGCAAGCGCATTTTTCCCCTTGCTTGTGAACGTGCCCAGCCCACAGCAGGTCGGCAAACAGGAGGTGGGGAATACCCTGCCCCAAAGCCCTGCCTGTACTAAGGGTCCAGACCCCCAGGGGGGTTCTGCAGCACCCAGGGGTGACGCTAAGCCAGTCCCAGCAGCGGGGAGGGAGCAAAGCCCCCACTCAGCCCCACGGGCCACCCAACAGGTAGGAAACACACCTGAGCTCCAGGGACGGCTCCATTGTGCTCGCCCAGAGCAGGAACGGCCACCACAAACCTGCCCCAGGAGCACAGCTCCTTCCAGCTCCGCTCTCCGGGGCCTTATGACTATTATTAATTAAGGGGCCAAGCCTGGTTCCAATTAAGCAATCAGCAGGGGGGTCAGCACCTCACAAGTCCCAGCTGTGCTCAGCACCGGGAGCTGCGGACCTCCCCGAAGCACCCCGCTGCGGGGCTGGCACCCGCGGGACCCTGAAAACCTCAAACCGCCCCGAGACCGGCTGAATGAGAGGAACATCAGTGCTTCCCCTCCCTAATGAAG
>NW_010524941.1:389-714 GCF_000687285.1 Phaethon lepturus | reverse complement strand
GGCTCCCCTGAAGGATGGGGATGCTGCCACAGCCCGACCTTCGGGCATGGCCTTGGCATTGCTGGGGAAAGCGGCTCTGGGTGCTTTAAGTGCCATGACCCTCCCTCCTCCAGCATGAGAAGAAACACCCCACACTGCAACGGTCCAGGATGTTGTAAATAAATATATTTTAATGATTCTTCTTCCATTCCAGTTCATTCTTTTATACATTTATTTATAAAACAGTAGTAAAATTTTTTAATCAGAGCACAGTGCATTAAAAAAAGAAAAGAAAAATAAAACAAACAAAAACCCCAAAGGATTAAAAAAAAATAATAATAATCCA
>NW_010524941.1:0-204 GCF_000687285.1 Phaethon lepturus | reverse complement strand
CGCCCGCCCCGAAGCACCCGCGCAGACCCTCTGGCACCCACAGATCACCCATCTCTATGGGTATTCCGCACGGCGTACGGGGTGCTGCCGCCCTGCCAGAGGGATTATTCTCTTTACAGGCACCAGCGGCAGCGCACGAAGGATGCCAAGGCCTCCTGTGAACATGTGGGGTGAAGCGGCCCCAAACCCACCGGTGCGCATCCC
>NW_010524940.1:0-74168 GCF_000687285.1 Phaethon lepturus | reverse complement strand
GTACGGTCAGGGCAAACAAACAGCTGTAGCCGGAGTTAGGTTTCTGTAAGGGGCTGTTTGGCTTCCCCGCGGCAGTCAGCGATGTCTTACAAGCATTAAAAAAAAAAAAAAGTGAGTGACAGCTATGAGAAGAATGATTTGTGTTGAAACATGCCTAGAGATACGAACAAGCATGGTGTATTTTATTCATTTGGTGCTACCCATAATGAGAGAAACACAAATGATTTATTAATAGAGGATTACATTGATTCAGGTGTGGGTTAAACACAGCCCACTGGGAGGGGGTATTGGATCAGAATGGCCAATGCTTGAGGCACTGAACGTGTTTTCAGAGAGCTGCCTCCAGCTGAAACACGGGGCATTTGGGGCGAGCAGGGTGCATTCCTCGTGCCAGCTGGAATCTATTAGGACACGGGGCTCACAGCAGGGGCTAAACTTATATTCTCCAAAGACGACTTACAGCTCCCTTGTCCCTAAGCAATCTTCTGCTCCTGAGAAATTGGTCATGGTTTCCCCATAATTTCTGACTTCTAAAGAAATATTCATAAGATGCAGATGGAGGTGCAAACTGACAGACATCTATCTAAGGATGCAGGTCCTGCAAAATAGATAGTCTTTCCTATCCTGGCTAAATGTGATTTTTCACATTATGCTGTGATGTTGTAGCAATGTAGTGAACAACAGCAAACTGGCACATAGTATTTGTGGGTATATTCATAGGGTTTAGCTTCAGGTAATACAGTTGACTAAGCTGAGGCAGGTCTCCATAGGCTGTGTATCTTATGAAGAGCAGCTTTTTCAGAGGTCGGGTCAGGAGTTGACCTAAATTTCCCTCAAGAGGAATGTTTTCATAACCGGACAACTCAGAGCTTACGGAGACCACCCTTCTACGTTTGACATCTAACTTCATGGATATGAGTACGGTTTAGCTTTCTTCTTCCCTCCCCACTTTCTATTTGTGTCAAGCCTGTGATATAACCATACCTTTATGTGGGTACTGGCCACTTACGTTCTCTATTCCCTTCTGTTCAGATCTTTGAGCTTACATCAGAACAGATCTCACGTCTTCTGAAAGCACACTGAATTCACTGCACTGAATGGCAGGAACTGAGTCAAGAGAAACAGCTCAAGATGGAAGTCCAAAAATGAACATAGGTAAGGAACAAATCTTTCTGAATTTCAGGAGAGTTATTTTTCTCTCTCTCTGTGGTGACTGAATATATCAACATCACAAGCAATTAGATACTCTAAGAAGCAGGCAGAAAATATCAAGGTAGAATCCCCATGGAACTCTCTGCTTTAGAGGAGTGGCTATGGAGTAAACTTATCCTAGGAAATAAATTCCAGGGGGAAAAATTATCCAGATGTTAAAAGCAGTCTGGGACATTTACTTGCTTAATGAATTTTAATACACCAACCTTACACATAATAAATGAAGAAATGGGTCATGGTTTGATTCAGCAGGGAGAGCAGAGAAGGGGCAAGGTGCCAGGAAGGGGAGGGCTCCTTGGGGCTGGGCAGCTCCTCTCCTTCTTCCTTCACCCTTCCAAGGAAGGGGTGATAGGCCTTGGTGGCTTGCTTTCTGGAAAAAGAGTCAACCTCAGAGCACCTGGGTTTCTCCTTTCACATTTGTTGTTCCTGAGAAGTGTGGTAGAAGCACGAGCAGTGATCTGAACCTTTGACCAAGCTGTGTACGTGTCCCCTGTTCCTCGTTTCCCCCTTAAAACCTGAAGGTTCATACTTGTTTCCCAGGTCCAAGAGCCAAAAAACTTTTGTTGTCTTCACTCTGGCACAAGATACAGCAAACTCTCTTTTTCTACCATTTGTCACATACTGAGGTTTTACTGAAATACTGTATTACTTTATTCTCAATGACGAAATATATCTAAAAGGCCACCAGGACAAATGACCTGGGCTGTGGTGTTGTTTTGTTTCAATTGGACTGTAACAGTTACTGATCAGAAACTCTCCCATGTTTGCAGTACTGCTTTAGTGCCGCCAAATTCCTTTGGTTTGAATATTTGCACTAGGTAGGTGAATGAATTATAGCTGAATGATTGAACTGAAACTATGGTTTAGCAGAGAGAGATCTAAGCTAGCTGCAAATGAGTTTGCTTTGGTACTGTAAGTAATCTCACAGCAAACAAGGCCGCATGATATCTATGAGCATTAAGTGACTCTTAGGGAAGCAGAAATGGATGCGATAATTTCCAGTGCCCGAGTTCACTGAGCTGGCTGATGGCTGGCACAACAAGATCTGAAGTGAGGCTTCAGATGAAAGAAACCCTTCGACCCTTGTTATGTGCTGTGCCTTAAGGCAGAGACCTTGGAAAATCTATAGGCTGGCAGTTCTGGCAAGACCTCCACCTGACCTCAGAGCTGGACTTGCCTGCACAGATAGGAAATGCACAGACCCAGGGAGTGGGAGGGGTGAAACAGAACCAGTTCTGCTACCAAGGGACTTTTGGTAGCTTCAGGGTCAGGATTTGTTCATTACTGCATGTCTCAAGAATTTAGAAGGGCCCTGTTACAAGCCATGTTATCTCTCGATAATAAGATAATGACAGGACAGAGGAAAAGAAGGTCTTTATAACTCAAAATCAAAGTTGTTTGGGAAGAACAGTGAGCAAAAAGAAATGCCTACTGAAAGACTCTCAGCAGAACTTATATGCCCAGTAGATATTAAGGACAAGCCATGGGGCTTAAAAGAGGAACTCCTGTACAGACACATGAACAAGTTTTGTGTTTTGAGAGATACCTTCTGCTTTCCAGTGTTCAATTCTTTTTCCTTAAGCATGTCTGTGGTTTCATCACATTGGTCTCTTACCTGAATTTGCAAAGGTGTGGGCAGGATGGAAGGGGGGAAGACTTTTGAAGAAAAGAGAGGTGCTACAGGAAGCAGTATGGGTGACCTTGTAGAAGACACTTTACCTACTTAGTACGAGTACAGCATCTAAACAAGAAAATGCAATTCACAAAATTTAAAGTCATTCTCTCATTTACATAGTCAGAGCTGTTAATAATAGGGCTTTATGTATTTCTCTTGTCTGTACCTGGATTATAACACAGAGTAAAGGAAATACATACACCTATTCCAAGCTGCTCATGTGATCCAAGTCTGTGAACTGCTTGTAGTCGTATAGAACTTCTCTCAAACAGAGGTCAGATGCAGTGGATCCAACCCTGAAGAGCCAGTAGGGTCAGACCCACAGTCGGGCAGTTCTTGGTTTACTGTAGTTTAGTTTTCAGTTGCAAGTTAAAGTCTTGCTGATTCTTTTAATTTATAGTTGAAGTAACTTGAATGTTTCAGGCTAATTGTCCAGCCTGACTTAGCAAATTTAGAAAACATTCCATTCCAACTAGATGAGGACACTGACCCTCTTAAAGAAATACAGGGTTTTTATCTCATCGTGGTGCATTGAAAGAGATTGTGAGGTTCGCATTGTTTTGCAGAAGTCGCCAGGATGGAGGTGGTATTCCAGTGTTCATTTTCATAGCTGATGTTAAAATATTAAAACTGAAGAGAAATAGCACCCACCACACATTGGTTCTGGTGGTCCCTCAGTAAACCCCAAAAGGATAGAATTCACAGGGAGTTAAGTAACCCTTTAAATATTAGTAAAAAAACCTGCCACAAAAGTGCTGTTCTGTCAGGAAAAATTTCCCTTATTGTGATACCCTGCCATTCCGCACTGGTTTTCTCAGGCAGGAACACTCACGAGTTTAATACTTAAAATTACAACCATGCTTAGAAATCTGCCTTAAACCTAAAATCCTGGCCCCATGAGCAGACACTTGTGCGAGCCCCCGCTGAAGGTAATGGGGCTCAGTGCAGGGGGAGCAGTCCCTTCTGCTCAAGGCACTTTTAGAGCGTGGGCTCAGATGTGCCTGAGACTTCGTTGCCTTAAGTCTGGTGGGTTGTGTGGCGCACGTTCTGGTTTGTATTGTACCTCAATAATATCAGAATTATGTCTGTTTTGCCAATGTGGCTTCCCATGAAGTAGAAAAATAATTTGCAAGTCCTCACTACTCATGGTACATTAAGAATCAGGAGGTCTAAATTTGCATATGAGCAGTTATGTGTACCTGAACCTCTGTCATCTCACATAAAAGAACAGGGTTAAGCCTCACATTCAGTATTTAGTTAGTGATTAAGAATACAAAAGCTAAGAAGACACCTAGATCCTTTTGACATGACTTGTCATCTCCGTAATGATAATAGTTTGTTGTTGTGTTTTTTTTAAAAGAAAATAGCTTGTCACTGAATTAAGTGTCCCCAGTTACGGGTATATAATATAAAGAATATAGCTATGTTTACCGCTGTTTTATGTGCTGGAGTGGGGCTTCAAAATCAAACAATATTGGGTTACAGTCAAGTTTGGATTATGGCAGAAGGGATTTCAAGGCAGTCATAAAATGTTGTTTCAGAATGTTCTAGCTTCAACTTCAAAAAATGCAGGCACTTCTCCAGTAAAATATTTTGTATTCTCCCTTTGATATTAGCCAAGTTAGTTTTTTGTAATCAGTTTCCTTCTAGCTCTTGAGATAATAACAGATATGACTGAATAAACCCATAGATTTTTAAATGTAAACAATAGTTTTCAAATGTTACATTATCACCATTCATAAAGTCAAAAATATACAGCTTGCTCTTTAATCTTATTCTCTCAAAACACAGCTTGTATGAGTCCCAGGAATTTCCAGAGTAGCTGATTTTAAGTCGAATGTGATTCATAAAAATTCTTGTACTTTAATGACTCTTGATTACTTGTCAGTTGTTTGTGGTTGGAATCTGAAGCAAATAGTGATCTCATTTCCTTTAGGTACAATTCAGCTACTCAGGTTTCTTTGTTTATTTAAAATTTTGTTCCTTTTCCTTGCTGCCTACTGCTTTTCTCTTATCTGTGTGGGTAGAAGTAGCAAAGTGTATCAGTGGAGGGTCACTGGATTCTCTCTGCATGTTTGCTGACACTACTTGTTGCTTTGCAAGCAGCAGGAGTAGCTAGCCTTTATCTCTGAACTAAGCCGGTATAATCCAAAACGTGCAAACTTGCTTCAGTCACAACAAGAACCCAAGTGGTGTTGGCTCAGCTATTTTATTACACCAGGAGAGAATGAGGTTGAAGCTTTAAAACAATATAATGCCTCTGAAGCACAGTTTTATTGGATACTCCAGCTGTATTCATCAAAATGACTGTGCTAGGTACAGGCTGAGCACCTTGACACCTGTGAAATACCTGACATTGGCCCCATTTCATTCATGTGTAGAAAGCAGCTACTTGATGCATGTTCTTTTTTAGTATACACTATTGTTTCAGTGAGCTGTCCAGATATGGAAATTTTTTTGAGCAGCAATGATCACATCTGAGGATTTCTTCATCAGCTTGATTTGCACCTGCTTTTAAACTATGTTTTGTATCTCATTTAGCATTTATGAAAATCATGAATCTCTTTGACATTTGTTGAAATTGCTCAGTTGAGACAGCCAATATTTAAAGCAAAGATTAGTCAGAGCTACAGATGTTGCATCCAGATCCTAAATAGCTTAAAATTATGTTTGTATTTAGGTCTAGGCCTATCTTTAGTTTCTAGTTGCTGGTAGCATTGGGGGAAACCCAGAATACTTCTGAGTCTGAAGCTAGAAGGCAGAAAGAAAATACAGAGGTTTTAGGGATTAAGCTGTGCTTCTTTTTGTGATCTTAAGTTCTGAAGTAGGATATTTTTCAAGGCAAGCCTATGTCTGCTTGCCATTTACTGATCTGGAATAGCATGTTGAAATCTAATGTTGGAAATTTACAGAAACAGCTGCCTTGGACTATTATTTCAGCAGTACGTCAGTCAATCAGAATCACATTCCACAGGAAAACCAAAAAACTGAGGGCATGCCAGTTGGCAGACTTCTGGAGAAAAAAAGATTTGCTAAAAACTGTGAAGAAAGCAAATTTTGGGGGATGAGTTCTGCATGCTGTATCCCAGTTAAACAGCATACCCTAACCCGCTGTGCAATACAGCCCAGGAGAGAAAATTGGCACTGCTCATCTCTGCGAGAGGCTGCCTGGGAAGATCGTTTAGGATTTCACTCCTTCCTCCTCTGGCTTTGGCTATCCTACTCATGAAGGAAGATAAATGCCTAAATTAACACAGACAGTTCCTACCTACAGGGAAGGAAGTGGTGATTTTACAGGCTGCCCTGCCAAGCACCACTAATACCGTAACAGATGTCTTAGTGGAGAGCCGATGAATTGTTCCTGCTCTCAGTAGGGTGTGACACTGCTGCTCTTATCAGTTTGGCTCCAGGGAGAAAACAGCATGTTGTGTAGGTCTTGCACCTCTCGGGTAGAATCCAGGGGTGCAGGATCAGCAGCAGGGACCCCTGTCTCCCTGCAGGGTAGCAGCTGGCTCAGGGTATCCCTTGCTGCTCACCGGAGATGCAGATTGCTTGCAGCTATGGCACAGAATTGTGCTACGATCCTTAAATGCAGGATTGTTTTGACTATAAATATCCAGGTACCATAATGGTGGGCAGCAGTATAAATTTCTAAAGCATTCATTATCTAAATAAATACAAGCGACTGAAAAATAACTCTGTAATCATAACATTAATGACATTAGTCATGGACTGTTCTATGAAGTACTGAAAAAGCTCTGAAGAAAAAAGACATCCCTATGAAGTTAGAGTTGAAGGAAAAGGATACCAAATGCACAAAGATGGGAGTGCAGAGAGCCCAGTGTGTTAGGCAGAGTCTCAATACACTTGCAAGTGAATGGCTGTTGTAAAATTCAGAGGAAAAAGAGTTTTAAGGAGAAAAAATAAGTTGCTTCCTGGGTGCTGTTGAACAGCAGCATTCTTCCTGCATATGCTCGTAAAGAAACTGTGTTGAGAAGAAAGGGGAAACAGAATTAACTTGGGTCCTCTAATAATAGCGTGTATCTCGGGTGCTCTAATAATAGTACTTATCTTTTCTTCCCCTCCCACTCCTTTGGATGTTTGGGCTGCAGTCTTTTTTTTCTTTTCTAGTTAGCTTCCTGTAACTTATTTCTAGTATAGACACTGTGCTACTTTCCCTAATCTTTGTTTGTTGATTGTTGTTTAAATTATAGAGTTTAAGTAAATATACCTCTAAAGAAAGTTGTGCTTGCTGTCCTGCAGGAACTTTAACACCTATCTTGTCTACGGCTGGTGCAGCAAAGACGACCAAAAAAAAAAAAAAAAGAGAGAGAGAGAGATTACAGAACCTTCTCATTTATGATAAGCACAACAGAAAAAAAACTTTTAAAAACACTTTTTGTTTGCACAATAAGCCTTTTTTTCATCCTTGTGCAAAGTCTTCCAGAGGGAGGTTCTGGCCTATCATCAGTACCACCAAGGGTATTCCTACCAGAAAGCAGAAATACTTACTTTCTGTCTCTATGGCTTTTTCTTGGCAATACTGACCACTTGTGCCATTCTGTGATTTTGGTTAGAACTGTTGGAAATTACAATGTTTTATTTTTTCTGAAATGTATGTGTTTTTTGAGCAAAATATCACAAATTGAGATACAGCAAAGCCTCCCTCATTGGGAATTTTTGAAACATCTTTGGAATGCATCTTCCCTTTGTTCCCCAAGAGGTGTCAGGAGTATGCTCACTTGTCTCTACAGACCAAGCAGTGAGTGAGGCAGGCGTTTACAGAGGAGATGGAGAAGGCAAGGTGTAGAGCGGAGTCCATGCTAATAAACCTTTAAGGTTCAGCATCTTGGGCTGCAAGCTGGTACTGCTGTAGTCATGATCAGAAGGGCAGGGTGGAAGGTGGCAGGGACAGAAGGGAAGAGGCAGTGTTAAGTGTTGTTTGCCTTTCAGAAACTGCTGTGGTTTAGCCAGGAAAAAGGTAAGAAAGAGATGTTATTAAGTAAGTAGTTGCCAGAAATGGAAGGAGAACACAGTAGCAAATAAAGGTTGTGCTGGGAAAGGTTGAAAGCCACTTATAATATCAGTCCACTCAGGAAGTGCATAGTGGAGGTTGCCCACACAGGTTATTCAGGAGGAGTCAGCATCCAAAGGATGAATGTGAGAGGATGGGCCTAGAGGGCATAGCTCATGAGGTGCTTTGAGAGTGAAAACAAATTATGTATGGTTGACTCAATGAAGAAGAGGCAAATGATACAGGATGACTTGATCAAAGAGAATTCCATAAAAGAAGCCTTTGCAGGAACTTTTCTGAGTGCGGACAAGAGAATTGGAATTGCGTTTGTCAAGGCTTCTGACAGGCAGAAAAGTTGCATTGCTTTCAATGATAGAGAAAGAAGGTGGAGGATAGTGGTTTTGGACCCAAAAAGACCGGAAGAGGTGGAGCTCTGTTGTAATTAAGTTGAGTTTGACCTTATGAAAGGTCTTACAAAAAGTGGTACCAGACAGATGTGTTCATTTACTCTTTGACAGGATGAAGGAGGTTTACAGTGGAGGTTTAACAACACCCACATAGAGATGGCAAATTAGTTTATGTTTCCAACTGAGATATAAAATGAAGGAAAAAAGGGAACACAAAGAGAGCCATGTCAGGGCACAGAGCGTTGAGTTAGAAGAGTACGAAGAGAGGCAGTGAAGCAGAGAGCTGTAGAATGTGGCCAGTGATGTGTAAAGGGAGCTCCCAAGCCCAGGAGAGCAAGGACACAGATCTGCTTCTGGACACTTCTGGTGAGAATAGCTTCCACTCCATGCAAAAGACAGAGAAAGATTAGAGGAAGCCTAAACTGGAGTTGGAGGAGAAACTCCACTGTTAAGTTTGTAGTTGGTGAGCTCTGAAGAGATCAGTGTGTGAAGGAGTTGCAAGCAGTGTAAAGAGTGGGATATTGTTAAGGTAAGACAGACTATAGGAAAGAATTGGATTTTCCCTCCTGGCACCTGGTGATGAACATTCATGTTGTAGTCCAGTTGGAAAGTTTTTGCCAGCGTATGTGAATTCCCCTGAGATATATGGAAATTTCTAATACAGTCTGTCTAACACAATTCTTTACATGGAACTACTTCTATGAATAAGCATTACTCAGTGGGAGTAAGGAACATCAGGACAAATCCAAGGCTACTGTATTATGCTGTATTGAATATTATTTAAAACTACCTTATGCTGCACTGAATATTATTGAAAAAGAACACGAGCTTAGGGAGATCCGTGCCTTTTTTTCATTTCAGTGGAATAGGTCTGGGTACTAAAATACCTACTAAATCAGAGCCCCAAACCCTCTTCTGAAATACACATCTATAAGTTCCGTTACTCCATAACATGTTTATAGTGGTGTAACCGGGATCAGCATTTGGCCCATAATAACTCATCACTGTTTTCTTGAATCCACAAAATTATACAAAAAGCCCACTGTAGAACCTATGTTGGAATGGAACAGCTTTTCCTGGAAAGATACCCAGTTACTCACTGTCTCTTGGGCCTCATAGATCTCACATTTCTCTCTCTGCAGGGCCTCATTCCCATCGGGAAGAGGTGGAGAATGACTCCAGCCCTAGGCCACCCTCTTCACTGCAAAAGCTAGAAATTCATGCCTTAGGTTGACAAGAGCCTGGAATCCCAATTTTTACTTTCAGGGTAACTGCAAAAAGTGGGTGCTGCTACCGCTGGCTCTTTTGTCTGGCTCTTAGAAGATAACTTGATGTGAGCCTTAAGGGGGGAAAGGGTGTTTCTAGTGCAGGTGCTGAATGTCAGTTGTGCAATGGTTCTACAAAAGCATGAGCTCATATACCATAGGACCTGTTAAATGTTTTTAGGGGTGCTCTCATGGGACATAAGGACATCAAATACCTAACTTAGGCATTCTGAATGAGGCCAAGCACCTTTTTTTTTTTTAATGTTTCTGTGCCTAAATTTGACACATGTGGAAATTAAGCTCATAAGAGTGATGATTTTCAAGCTAAATTCCAATAAAGGCAATGTAGGCTACTAGGTCACTTGCCTGCTTCAGATAGTTTTAGGTGATTAATGCTATTCCTCTGCCTTTCATTCTTCCCACTGTGTGATTCATATTGAAAAAGAAATTTATCTTGTCTTTGACAGTCTGGTGATATATTAGTAGGTGATTCCACAATAGTATTCTGTGCCAGGCAAGAGGTGTTTGCTTTGATCCTCAAAACATGTCACTACATTAACATGAGATAATTCCTGAAAGTGAGGTTCATTAAACTGACAGTGCTGCACAGTTATGGTTTCACGGCTCTCAGTTCTGGGGCAAGATAATTTTGCACATTTGGACTTCTGTGTTTCTCCACATTGCCTTCTATAGGCATGTTTGACATTTTGTCCTTAGATGTGATAAATACGGAGAAGACTGATTCTTCATAAAAATGACAACATATAGAAAAAGAGGAATGACAAAATCATTTAAGGAACATAAGGAAACCACAGTTTGAGCATGTGATATTCAAGTCTGTGTGAGCATGTTTCAAGTATTATAACTTGAAACAGTTTGTGTAAATAACTTCAGACACACAGGAAAACTTTACCTTAAATATCTTGAAAAAATATCAAAAATATAAGCTCTAATATGTATCTATGTAGTACAGACACTTCAAAAGGCAACAGAAATATTATAAGCTATGTTTTGGTTATTGACAAATGACATAGAAATTCTCCACCAATTTAATTAAAGAAAAAATAAGAATAGATACCTAAATACCTGGTGCAATTTTTGTGTTATGAGAGGATTTCTTCAGATGTTAGATGGACCAATGCTATTAGAGCCAGTAGAGTCCCAGGAGCTGCGACTCATCAGGAGCTCGGAGGCACCTTGGATGTGAAAGGTAGTTCTCCGAACCCTGACATGAGATTTACCTTTCGAAGCAATAGTAACACTTCTTTTAAAGAAGTCTTTCTAGGAAGAAAAGGAGCCAGAAAGCTGAGCAGCTGGAAGTCAACATCATATTTTCTTCTTACTTCTTGGCAAAATAAAAGTGATTATTGCTTATAAGCGCTGCTTTTAAGCAGATGATCAACAATAGGAATGTGTCCTTATCTGATACTCTATCCCGAAGCCTTGGAATGGTACATGTTATGCCATGACCAAAGGAAATAGTGAACTCATGAGTTCTTGTCTAGTACTCTTGCAATCTCACCTCTGCTGAAACCTGTATTCCATAGCAGGGCAATCTTCTGCAGCATCATGTTGGGTTGTGGCTATGGGAAATTCCACAATAACATACTTAGAAGCTAAAGCTTTGGGTATATAGGTATACTGTGAATGCTATGGATCTATTTGGATTGCCTGTGTAAGCTAAAAACTATATCCACTGCAAAAGATTTGGTTCAGATCTTAGTGCCTGGCACATGGGCAGCCCACATTTTGTCATCTGAGAATTTCTGATTTGAATTTTCAAGTTTGCCAGTGGTTCTTGTTTTTGTCATTCAGGTGTGGGCTAAGAGGTCAGTGCTTTTACTCTACCAGCAAAATAATGTCCTAGTTCCTTGTGCACTAAACTTAAGGAAATTTGAATGTGTTAGCAGTTCACCGTTAGGCTTATACAGTTGTCTTCTCATACCACTACTCTCCTTTTGGACAAACTTCTTCAGAAATCAGTTAATTGAGCCTCCAGACTAATTGAATCTTTGGTCACTCATAGAATGAAAAGTGACTTGCCACCAATTAAAGCAGATAATTGATGTGAAATATCAGCTGCTTTGGCAGGCATGCAAGTAGTCAAATGTATTTTAAATAAGCTCTCAAATGAGAATAGTTACAGCTGGGCTAGCAACGAGAAATCTGAACAGAAGCATCCATTACTTCTGATTACAGCCTTATTTCATGCATATTCCTAGTACTCAACAAACATATTTATAAGCACCACTTGCCAAAACTTTTGCTAATGGAAATCATAGCAGGAGAGTCACAAAACTGTAGGAGAGTGCCTAGGCTTGGCTGGGTTGCAGAAACAGCGCTGCTGTCCCATGTACAGCAGAAGTGGTTAGCGATGGCATGCAAGCATGACCTCATGATAAACTCACTGATCCTCACTGGATCAGGAGGAATTAACCATTTAGCTGCTTGCAGCCAACAGCCTATCACCAAGAGGAAGAGGCCACTGTCTTTTGAATAACATAAGGACAAGTACATTTACCAGCATTATTGACCAGAGACTCAGCAATGAATTTATGAGCTGGAATGGACATGTGTGCAAGAAATTATATCTGTAATTTCTGATAATACTACCATGTAAAGTTCCCCCACTTGCACTTTATTTGTTTTAAAATGTATAATATTACAGTGACATAAGAGTTGCTTTTTTTGTTTTTGTCTGTTTCTAAAAGTGTTGTACAGCCTAAGATATGGAAATCCAACTCTCTTGAAAGTTTTAGCCATCATGACTTCCTGGTAAGGAAAAATCATCCTATTCAGTAAGATGTCCATTCTGTTATAATTAATTGCTTTGTAGCACCATTGAAGAAGGACACAAAGCAAGAGAAGCATAAAGACAGACATGCTTTCTGTTTTTTCATTTGAAAAAACTTAGTTTATCTTCCTAAGAAAAATGAGTATCATATAACTTATATGAAATGCTACTGCATTTGAATGGTCTCATTCAAAGTCTGTGGGATGGAATAGTGTATTTTGTTCAAATGCTACACGAACTGTGTATGTTCTGCAACTTTATTGTCTTGAGTTTTGAGGTTGATTCTTAGCTAACCAGCCAAGCACTTCTTCAAAATACTACAGACAGAAACAGTCCCGCAGGAAGTGGTGTTTGTGATTCAGTAAAGGCACCTTGCCCACTGAGTCAGCATTGAGCCAGTGTCCGAATGCGTTTCTAGAGTGTGTAATACAGAACTAAAGTCCTGACTGTTTGTGGCCATTGGGAAATTCATTGAACTATTGACGAGAACAGCGATATTAACCACAACATCCCAGATTCCAGACAGGGATAATTACAACTTTCCCCTACTTACTTCATTGTGAGAATAATTCTCCTTTCCTCTAAGCTTGTACCTTTTTCCTGCATTTAGCAGGTCACCATCCTCTAGGCGTGCTAGAAGGATGAGTGCCACAACTCAGACAAGCAGTCTGCCTTTCTGTGGGCACTGCTGGAAGTACCAGGCTTGGCACCTGCAGTTTTGCAATCCCAGGACTTAACCCACTTGGAGACCATCCTTTAGGCAGACACCATCACTGTAACCTGTCTGAGGTTTTTCAGCTAGCTCAGTTTTGGAACTGAAGGGATGCACTGAGGCATTTGCAGTACATTTCCTCTCAGGACTCATGACCCAGCAGAGGCGTACCATGGCTCAGAACATCAGTTTCTAAACAAAGTCTGAATTTATGGATAGGAATTGAACAAACCTCAGGGAAGTTTAAACCGAAGGTGCTCTGCACATATGATCTTTCCTACTGGCTTTCACACGTCCAGTACAGAAGTGTTGTCTACTCAATAGGTTTTTGGGTTTGGGGTTTTTTTAAATCCCATTGTTATAGCGAAAAAAAAAGTCCCAACTTTACAATTTAAGAAAAGCAAGTCCTCAAAACAGATGTCTAATGTCTTTCAGCCACATAATAATTTATGCGAAGGTTTGTGGCAGCAAATTTTGGTACCTGGATTTACAAAGTAGTGCCAGAACCTTCTGTGAAAGATCACAGCTTCAAATCTGAAATTGTCCAGGAGGCAGTGTCAGGGCTGTGATCCTGCATGTAGTAGGTGACAACAGTGCTTAGAATTGTAAATACTTTTCATGTTTAATTGTTCACAGAAATCTTTTTATCATTTTCCTGATTTTCATTTTTTGTAATTATGAAATAATATTTACCTGCATTTGACTTAATTTCTGAGAAAATTTAGTAGGTCCCTTGGTAATGCTTGTTTTGGACTTGCTAGCTTTATTGTTAAAGTCATTACTAGCTACATATAAATGGTTTGAATTTTGTAGCAGGAAGATGCATTTTGGACCACTTAGCTAACCTCTGTAATCTGTGTGTAATGGTTGACTGATTTCTGGAGTTACGGAACATATTAAATGTTAGGTAGCTCATTTAGCAGGTGGTTGTAGGTGGAGTTTGTCAACATGTGAGTACCTCCATTAATGTTGAGAATAGGTTTAAATATTAGATGTATCATCTTAGCAAGAAGATGAGGTTCATCAAGGGTGATGCAGTAGCTTCCACAGCAGAGGAAGGGACATAGGAATGCAAAATTCAGTTCAATGGGCACAACACTACCAACTCTGAGCACCTGCTGGAACTGGGCTTGTATGTCCAAGCTCCTTTGTTCTTAAAGGAGTAAATCATTCCATCAGAGTGAGGAATAGGACATTACTCAATGTGAGAAAGAGTGGCAAGATTTCAGTGGAAATGTGATGGTGTCATATGAAGAACACATTGATCATGCACAGCACACCAGTTAATCTTGGTCTCTTCCCTTCCCCTTCCTTTATCTTTCCTCCACCCTCCAAAACAAAATTTTCCACTTCATCATGAAGGAAGTGAGGGAGCCTGGATGCTACCCCAGGAGAAAAAGCTAGAGGAAGGGCTGGGTCACTTAGTCAAGCAAAGAGGTGAAGGAAGTGGTCGATGAAAAATAAAGTTCTAAATACACGGCTTTGGACTAGAAATGTGTTGAAACACTCCTCAAGAAATGAGGAAAGGGGATAACATAGGCAAAGCCATTTAATCATACGCAGTTAGTAATGAGAACTTTCAAAGTCTGTGGCCTTGTGTGAGACCAACTGCCAGCGACATAATATAGAGTGCCAGTTCTCACTATGCATTGAACCAAAAATGCCAATCATGATGAAATTCCTGGTATCCCTTTGCCCTACTGTCAACCCACATAGCAGCCTGCCTATGCTGAAGCTCACTAGTTGACCATAACTCCATTTTGATCAGAATCCTCACTGATGCCTTCATATGTCATATCCTGCCTGCTGCAGCACCTTTCTTTGTGCCTGCGCTCTCTCCCTCAGATAGGATGATTTAGGCTGTCTACATTCTGACAGTTTAAAAACCTTACAACAACAGAAGAAATTGATTGAGTCATATCCAGTTACCATATTGGTGTACGTTGCATGTGTATATTAACATCTGTTTATGTAAAAAACCAAATGATTGTTGATCTTTGTACTGTGCAAACATACACTAATGTATTTCATGTTAGCCCATCCTAACCTAAGTAGTTTTTAATTAAATTTTTCAAATTTTGCTTATTTTAGTTGTTGCTTTTAGGGCACTTCTTCAACTAGCACATTTGCTGCCTGTGGTTCTGTGAACAGCTATAGAAGCCAAGAAACCTGTTTGTGAGCGTGTTGGGGTTTGTAGGTGTATTGCTCTCACTTTGTAATGCTGAAAAGATTTACACAGTGCAGAAAATTAAAAACTTTAAAGAGCCCTTCAGTCAGAAATGTGTGTATCTTACACCTGTATTGCCATAGCGTGGAAGCTCGCAGAGCGCAGATGACGAGTCGGGCTAGGTGGCAAGAGCTGTGGGATCACACAGTGGAGACCCACTTGCAAGCACTCTGGCATCCCGACAAATTCTGCTTTTAGGGACTGACAAAAGAGAACTGAAAAAAATAGTAACGTTATTTTGAGATTTTATGACTTGACTACATCCTTCCCAGCCTTTGGAGAACTGTGAATATACAGATATCATGCTGAAGCAGTTACACATTTCAAGTCATGGGGAAGGGTTAGTAGGTGAAGGCTTACTGGAAAGGTCTTACATTGCCAAGTAACTAGGCAGCTCAAATCCCTCCTAACTTCAGCTTTAGAGAGAATTTGTTCCAGGATATCAGTGACATATCATTGAGCAAACAAAAGGCATTGTCCCTTCCTGTAATAAACCTGGTTCATGAATAGGATTTGTTGCCAGTTACTGCACTCTGCTATTTCTGAGCCTCACAGGATCATGAACAGGCAAAACTGTTACGTGTCTGATTAAGAACTGAAAGGGCTGGCTTATTTCACCCTGTCCTTGGAACTGCACATTGAAGATAAAATGGCTAAAACAGGGCGCTTTTAGTGCTTGAGAATTCAAGCATGTGTCAGTATTCATGTTTTGTGAGCATTCACTGAGTTTTGCAAGGAGATGAGTAGCTGGCACCAGTCCTTGATGTCTGCTCACATTGTTCTTATACAATGCATTTGCTTACAGTGGGCCTCTTTGCTTTATGCAACCTGATCAGCAAGCAAAAAGTAGATGCTGTCTCACCTAACTGTAAGAGTTTAGCCAGGGTACACACAGCTCTGTGGGATGAAGATTAAGAGAGACCTGAAACTCAAATATTGAGAAGTGTGTCTTTTACCCAAAGGTTTTTTTAGGTATATCAGGGCAACTTCCCCATTTCCTTCAGATACGTAAACAAGAACACCGTGTTTGGTGGCAGCAGGAAGTTTCTGTTTCTTTCATTTCCTGGGAAAGTACTTTTCTTCATTCTTTCTTTCCTGTAGCAAATAAAGCTCTGCTAGCAGATTCTTCCCCAGTGGTTCACCCTGGTGAGAAACGACTGCTTTCATTCTCTGAAAGCAGCTAGTTGAGGTTGTTTGCAGGTGCAGGGTAACATCATTACATTTTCACAGTTACCTTTCTAGCCATGAGATTTCTTTCTGAAGTGTGGCAGTAGGCATAGTCACCAGATATAGACCTCTTGTCATCCATATTACTTGTCATCCAGCTGAAGATGCTCATATAGGAGCATCTTACCTGACTCTGCGTCACACATTTATTTACCTTAACTTCTTATCTGTAAATGCAGGGGGAAAGTAAATTTTTCAACGTCATAAGCAGTCAGGGTGAAGAGTAGGAGAGAGACCTGCCTTTTATTAGCTTGAATTTTAAGCCAGAGGTTTCCCTAACTGCTGCCTGAAGAGGGCTGGACTATTATTTAGAAAAGGTCCTCATTCTGTTATTTCCAGCGGCCTCAAAAAAAACCTCAAAATTTTTGACACCTAGCAATGTGAAAACATACAGAGCAGCCAAAGAAATGGAAGCAAAGCTCAGTCATCTCCCCCCCCACCTCTTCCTCAGCCTTCTGAGGAGAAGAAAAGTAGTTTTCAGGCCCACTGGGTATATGTACTCATCAGCAGTTATCAGGAGTACCACAGATAGCAAAGACAGTGAACATTAATTTTCTTGAAGCTGCTGGAAATGACCATATCTTTAGCATTGCAGACATTTCTTCATACCACTTAGTGCACTTTCCAACCACCTTTCTGAGTTCCTTTGAGTTACTAGGGAGGTCATGAATGTGAGTGAGAGGTAGGCATATGACAGCAGCTATGAAAGAAAGTGTAGGGCAAACTCCCTACTGAGGTGTGATTCACTCGATCAGGATATTCCTGAAGAGTTCATAATCCTTTGATTGTCTGTGTTTTATGGATAAAAAGTCAAATAATTCAGAATGGATGATATTAGAAGTTAAGACAAGTTCATTGTCTCTAGTGGAACTTCGTACAAATTTAGTTCCTTTTTATTGTTTCAAACTAAAATGTCAGAAATGAAAGTCCAACTTTGACTCTTTCTCTTTATTTTCTCTAACTTAGCAGAATTGAGCTCTGTTTCTAGGCTCCATTTTTAAATGCTTACAAACATCCAGTTTCAAAACATGGTAACAAAGAGTTGATAGTTTTGACCTTACAAGAACTAGAAGATGCCAGATATCCTGAAACCTGTTCAGTTTTGGAGGGGAGGAGACAGGACTAAGTTTCACATTGTGTAGCCTTCTAAGAAAAAACATTATTTTTGTGCAGCTGCTCACCTTGGAAAGTAGTGGAATGTTCCCCGAAGTATTATTCCACAAAGACCATAACATCTGCCACACCTGGGAAAGATGTAAAGGGAAATAGTTCCACAGAGGAAGGTTAGGGCTCTTCTCTCCAGTGCACTGGACTGGTAGGATAGGAACCAAACCTATTGCCAGTGGGATCTGTTCAGGAGGGAAGTGTCTTTTCTCAGAGTTCCAGACAGATCAATAGAACACCTGAAAGTAAAGTGTGGCTGGGTATTGCCACACAAGCAACAATAAATGAAAGAAGTTTATCTTTCTCATATGCCTTCTAGAATATATCAGACATACAAAGGTCATGAGTTGAAATGACATCATGTCCTCACAGGGAAGAAATCCTGGCTTAATCCAGAGACATGCAGAGAGAGGAGTTTCTGTAATATGTTTGAAAGTAATCTATGTTAATAGAATAAAAAAAAATTCAAACTGTAAATCAAGGGACTTAATTACCAGGTGTTGCATTAAAAAGCAAGGTGCACAACATAGTCTATCCTATCCTGTTATGGAAACTGTTTGTTTTCACCCTTCCAAATGAGCGAAAATTTGCAAAGGGATATATTTCGGGGAATTCTAGCAGCATGAATTTCTCAACAACGTCCTGTGTGTTCTCACTGCTAGTCTATAACATCTCGGAACTGACCAGTGCATCCTGCTGCCTGACATTGCATGGGCATTTGGTCAAATGAAATTTGAACCTGTTCCATGTAAACAAGAGGGGGCTGTTTAGTTTTGTTTAGTTTTTAAAGATTTTTAAAGTATGATAAGAATACCCCAGTGAGTTGGAATAAATTCCCTGTGGAGTTCAAGGTCATTGTAGATCTTGTAATCTAGAACTGATACCCACAAGAAGTATGACTGTAAACACAGCTGAAATTAATTAAAAGATCTTCGTGGTTAAAAAGGAAAGAATAAGATTTGGGCTGGCTTTTTATATTTTTTGAAGTAAAATAGTAGAAAACAAAACAATTCTTAAAATTCTTAAGGTAACGTCTTAATTATTTTGAAAAATATTAAAACAAGCAGGCTTTGGAGGAAAGATATGTAGCTGTCGTGCACCATGCCCAGTTCTTGCTAGATTTGACACACGTTAAGAAACATGGCTATTTTAGGGCAGAACCTGAAAAGAGCTAACTAACAGTAAACGTTCATTTCACAGGATGTTACTGGTTTGTATGCCTTAACGTAAACTCCCTGCAAACTGTACCTGAATTTTCCTGTTGGTGGTCATCCAGATAAGAAGCACAATTGGTGTAGGTATTCCTAAAATGGCTTGGTGCTTGCTAACTTAGCTACATCTAGCAGAGCTGCAGGGGCATGTAGTTTTCATTGTTAGGTCTGGAGTCCCTTGTGGGCATGTGGAGCTGAAGCTGCCACAGCTATGCTGACAGCACTGAAACTTCATGCTTAAAGCTTCTTGGGATTTGTCTACACAAAGTTGCAGTGCCACTAGATTGCCCATAGACAAATTCAAAAGTGTGAACCCCACTCGACCCTCTGTTGCACAGGCGTCCAAGTTACAACCATTTCCAAGTTGCTTTTCTGCAAGCTGCGCCACTGTCTCAAATCTGTAGAACATATCTTGTTGATCTCCAGTCTCCAGCACATCTCTTATGCCAAGTCTCGCAAACAGATCCTCCGAGCGGCACTATCCTGCTGTCTGCTGAAGTGCCCAGTGATGCACTGATCCAGCTTCCAGGCATGAAGGTAGTGGGGCAAGTTAAGTTCTCACCTAAAACATGTGTGTTTCCTTGTCCTATACGGTTTTTGTATCTCCGTCCTGAAATTAGTCAAGCTGTACATGCTTCTGCCATTCTGTTTGCTGAGCTACATGTAACACATTGTGTTGGGAAGTATGTCATAAAATCGCTTGTTGACTTTATAGTGCAGGAAGCTCTTCATTAAATCAGTCACCTAGAAGAGAGAAAGCAAGGTAGTATGAGCAAAGTAGCTGAGTGATGGAGGACTATGAATTAGTCGTATTTACCGTAGGATGTCATATATACAGTAGGATGTGTTCCTAAGACAGGTGTCTGTGGGTGCTATTCTCGGTGAAATTTATGTGAAAGATGTTGATGACTTGTCCATTTTCCTCTTACCTCCTGTCCTATGGAAAGTTGTCTTACCATGTTCAACTGTTTTCCCCAACTATCTCATTGTGGGCAATCTTCCTGGGTAGCCCAGAATATTCTCCCACAAAGATATCCTTGTACTATCAGAGGCATGCCCAGCAAAGACCGTTAACCTAACTCCCCTTTCATCAGCTCCCCCCATTTTTGCTCCCCTCGGATTGTTTGCTACTTGTGGCAGTCGTGGTTGTTTATATAGATTGCTTTTCTGGTCAGCCTGCTGTGTGGAGCTGTGAATGTCACGTTGTGTCACTCCACAAGGATGGGGCAAAAAGGAAGCGTAAGCTTTACTTTCCTAGCTGTATGTTAGATTTGGGTATGTATGTGAGCCACCAATTTATTCACAGGAGAGACTGGCTACAAGAGTGAGGTAATCACAACTTGCAAGCCTAGCAGGCACCTTTCAGTCTGTTTCTGTAAAGCCAAGTTATTATTCTCTATCAAATTATGAAAGAATTGCAGGTCTTTTTTAAAAAAAAAAGAGCTTGAAAATTTGGAACAGTTAAGGTTTCCTATGTGTCTTGGTTTCCATCCATGTGTGAGCATTTCTATCTGATGAGGATTCTGCAGACAATAACCAGTGCAGTTCTGTAAAATAGGTATAGTGAGAACTCTTGCTGCTTTTTTATAACTGCTGAACTAGAGGTACTGCTCAGAAATGACAGAAATGGCTGACATTACCAGCTGGGCTGAAAATTCAGGACGACCAAAGTTTTTGCCATAGTACCGAGTCTCCAGATAGCATTTGAGTGAGAAACCAGTATTCACAGATGGACTAAAGAAACTGTCATGTTTTCCACAGTCTTAAGTTATTTAATAGACTTAACCAAAGCTTGTTATTAAAAATATATAAACAGCTTACCTTTTTAACTTTCAGTTGTTTCAAAAACAACTCAGCCATTTATATTTGCAAGTTCCTGTTTATTGTTTCCCATGGGCAAAGACATAGCCCAGGGCTGTGCAATCTTCACAGTTGACAGTAATGTTGAAAAGATACTGTGGCATTACCAGATATTGTGCTTGTCATATTATGTTTTAAAAGTAAACTATTCAGGGCATTATAGGAAGAGAGCAGCATTGCATTTTTGTTACTAATGTATGAGTGTTACTTAAATAATTTGAAAACGTTCTAGAAAAATGGTAAACATCTTCCACTGTGACGAAGTAGCTCAGTATCGGACTGGTCATTAAACTGATCATTTACAAATAGTGAGTCAAAACTTGTCCCCAGCTACACCCTCACAGTCCCACTGACATCACAGTTTGTGACCTTTGAACAGCTGTATTCATAGCTGTCAATGATGCAATTAGAAAATATAGCGATGGTGGTATTGTATGCTACCTCTACAGAATCATTAGGCATAGTAGTAAGAGCTCTGATTATAAGAATACCATTAGTAGGAGGTAACAAACACCTCCTAGTGTCACAACCACCAAACAGTCTTCTGTGGTGCTTTTGGTCAGGAGGGGCTCCATTTATCTATTTTTTCCATAGTGAAGATGGCCAACTATTTCAGCCCCTTGAGAATAACTGGGAAGAAGGTCATCCAAGTTTCAGCCTGGTTTCCAGTCAATCCATTAAAAGTTTCTGCCACTAAAAATAAAACTAATTGTAGTATTTTATCTGCCTTTCTCAGTAAGCAAAAATTAAAGTACTTAAATGCTTCCTAGCTAGTAAGTCAGCTCTTATTTTGCCCTTTTTAAGAACAAGAGAGAAAATGAAACCCATGTCCATAAAACTGGCATACACTGTGTAAACTGGGGGAGAGACCACCTTGTTGCTTTTGCTGCTTCCAAGTGTATGTGAGGGATGGAAGGAAAGCCTGAAGTGCCCTGAAGGCGGTGTGTGTGACTCTGCATGATGTGTTCTGTTTCGTTATTTCCGTTTTTAATGGCTCCATAGTGATAAATCCCCTTAACTATTATTTCCCTCTTTCACAGAATATTAAGAAAAGTAGCCTCTTGTTCTAGAGGCTACAGAGTTGTTTTGGAAAAGTTGATAAAGAATAACAAATCCCCTTGAAATTAAGACCTTTTCAGATGCTCATATTTCTCTGAATTCCATATCAGCCTTTTCTTGGAAACTTTGGGCACATAATTTAAGGTAAATTATAGATTTTTGTATTTTCATGTTGTTGCATACTCCACATTCTTTCACGGCATTTATTGTGTTCCAGTTTGTAAATACAAGCTGTTACAGGAACCTTAATCCTTACTAAATGGAACAGATATTTTTTCATGAAGCTTGAAATAAAGTGGCCTGTCCAAAGTATACAGTTCTCCCACAGCACTTGGGACATTGCATTTCCTTGCATGCTTGCTGTCTCTAATGGAGTCAAAGGAGTTCTGGGTCATTCATGGTGGAGTAGTTTAGTTTGGGTATGGAGTAATTTTCAAGATTACAGAAGGGACCTCAATATGTGTTGTTTATATTTAGAATAAAAAAAGCTATGGTTAGAATGAAAACATTGAATAGTTATCTGTAAATGGAGAACATTCAGAAATATAAGAAAAATAATTCCATGCTAAGAGGTGATTTCAAGTCCATAAAGTGTATGGAATTACCTTGAAGACATTATAAGTGCTGAATTTTTTTTTGAATGTGGGTGCTTCAGTTTGCCCCTTTTAAAGATTCTTGAGTTGGCACTTAAGTTTGATGAAAAATTGACTTAATTATCTTAAGCTGACCACCCAAAAACATATTGTATCTTTTTTTTCAGGTAATTTTTGAAAGCTGTTGCAATCTGGATGTATTTTCTGGTTTTGGTCTTTCAAAAGCCTACAACAGAATAGGATTTTGTTGTCTTAAGCATTTTGTAAATGCACAGAACGTGATGCTTTCAAAAAATTCACAATTCAACTAATACACCATTTTTTTGGTAGGTAAGGTATGGAAAGTTCAGCTGGCTAAATCAATGGCAGTACTAGAAAGATTTCCCATCGGCTTCAAAGTCAATTCCTGTATATCTCTGTTCTCTTAAAATTAACATTGCTCATAGGTATCTGCCCACCTAACAGATTTCAGGAGATGTGCATTGGAATATTGACAAATTGAGATCTCCAATCTTAAAGATGACACGTCTATCAGAAACCGCCTTTGCTATGGTGTGATATGGTGTAATTTCTGTGGAGGGGGTTTGTGCTTGATTGTCCAGCATATTAACTCGGTTCCCCTGTTTGAGATGTTAGAGTAAATTAGGAGATGTTTACTTTCCACTGATACATGGCATTGGTATTCTAGCTGGAATGTGACTGGCTGCCAAAAATATATTTATATGCTGGTTGTTTGGAGAGCACAACTTGAGAAATGAAACTTCAGGCTTCTTTAAAAAATATATGCATACTTAACAGCAGCAGTCCCATCTGCTGCCTCCCAGCTTCAGCAGTGTTATCTGCCATTATCTGTCAATTCCTATAATTAATATCTCTACCAGACGAAAAGCTGGACTATTGTTCTTTGAACTAGGATCAGTCAGTACTGATAATTTTATATTTTTCCCTGTCAGATATTTTAGAGATCCTACGTCTTTTGAGCAAAATGTTGTTCAATTTAAGTTTAAGTGTCCTAAAACAAGAGCCCTGTTAGGGAAAACAGTTTCATGTGTCAAAGGCAAAGTTCAGCAGCTAATGGTGACAGCCTATCTATGTGATCACTGTGAAATGATGAGAAAATCCACAATTTTAACTATTTGGAATAAGGACTGCCACAGAGTACGGATGTTCAAGTAACCAAGGCCCATGTTTTAAGAAAATTACAAGTGTCTTCATTTTCTGCTTTCTGATGGTAGATGTTGTGAGTCAGCAGCAAAAAAACCCCAGACTTCTGTAGAATTCCTGCCCCTGAGCTGGAAAGGTGGGTAAAGAACTTCTTCCTGCACATAAATCCCTATTGTTACACCCTTAAGCCTTTACAAAGTTCCGTTAACAAACACATCTCAGGTGCCAGGAATCCAAAGGGGTTGGAAGATTTTAACAATTCTTCTGCCATCAGTCACTCATTTTCATTTTGGTATGTCTTGCAAGGGGAGGAGAAAAGGCTAAGGACCTGCTAATTGCCTTCTAATCTTGCCTTCCAAGTGTAGATGACAGACGACTGCATTTTTCAGGCCTTAAGAGCATAGCTAGTTTGAGTACTAATAAGGAATATTAAATGAACTCCAAGATGTTTCCATTTGAGAAGAAAAGATACTTCCTCAGGCACCTAACAAGTGTTAATTAGGAAATACAAATCGAGCAGTTTTCCTTTGCTTTACATGCACAAAGACTCCTCAAAGTCAGTAGCGAGTAAGAGGAGCATGGTGGAAGAAAGCAAATATCATGTCCTACTGGAACAAGAGAAGGTACAATGGAGCTGCTAGTGCCTGATAGAAAGAGTAAAGAGCTATGTTTGGGGCCTGTTGGGAGGAAGGATAGTAGTTCCATTTTGGTAAAACTAGCATCATTCTGAAGTCTGGAAGTTTTGGACCATAGAAGTTGAGCATTAACTTTCAGAATCTTTATAATTTTGTCAGTATGAAGCCAATTATAATTTGAAACCTATTAGCTTTCTTCACTGGTCAAAATAGTGCTTACTCCCCTTCCACAAAGAACTGTTTCCTTCTGGTACCACTCATTAAAGCCCCATTTCCCTTTTCTTTCAGTGTTCTGCTGTCCATTATTCTATCCATGTATTTAATGTAAAAGAGTAATGTAGCTAAAATAAAATAAAATAGGAGTGGGTTTAAATGCCCACCTGGTTCTGTATTTCCCGCAGTAACTGCCGCTTAGCGGGAGGGGAGCAGCAACATGAATATACACAGTGCGCCGACACACATCACGTGCACTGTGCCGCAGTGAAGTACTGCGCTCACTCAACTGGAGAGCTGCATTCATCCCTAGGAAGATGAAAAGTAGATACTTTTTGTATCACTCTTCCATTTCCTGACTATTTTAGTCATTAAAAATCTGTAGAAATTCTGAATCAGACTTCCACTTCTCTGGAGATGCTAATTTTAATGAGGAAGAGAAAAGAATAGGATATTGTGTTTGCTGTTTGGCTGGTAAAGATAACCCTTCTTCCAATGCTGATGAGGATTTCCTTCCTATGATTAATATCTCTACCAGATGAAAAGCTGGACTAATGTTCTTTGGACCAGGATCGTTCAGTGCTGATAGTTTTATATTTGTCCCTGCCCGTTATTTCACAGATCCTACGTATTTCACACAAAAGGCTGCTCAGCATGTATGCAAATTATACAGTTAAAGCTAGAGGTTCAAAAGATAAAATTGTCACACTTCTTGCATTAATTCTTTATGCTTATTTCAAGTGAGCTCCTGAATGACCTGGAGCTCAACGAGATTTATCATGCCACTTGCTCATGTTCTTTAGAAAATTCCTGCCTCTGGCCTAGTTTATTATAGAAATTTTTATTTGGAATACTTTGCAGATTGAGCACGTAGTAATTTTTTGAGCAAAATAAAATATATTAAGTAGTATCGTTAACCCTCTTCCATTCTAGCATAGTAGTATCTGCACAGAGACTTCTACTAGTATAGAGATATCATAAAAAATTCCTACTCACCTGTCACTGGTAACATTTTCTAACACAACCTGAAAATTTCTTTTCATCTGAAATTTTGCAAAGTTAAAATCTGTACATCTTACAGATGTATTCGTAGGTTGCACATAATACTGAACCTCTTGCAGCTCTCGGGGGATTAATGAACAGGTGCTCTTAAAGTACTGTATTTCATCAGCTTTTCTTCACCAGGAGCAACACAGCATTTAGGTATGTAAAAAATCCTTGCTTTCTGAGAATCACATGTGCTAATTACACTTACAAAGGTCTTACTGACAGAGTTAAGCATCATGAATTCTTGTATTGCTTGGAGCTCTGTGTTCTGCCCATGCAACAGACCTGTCTCTTCTCTTTAACAATATTGAAAGCCTGTTTGCTTTACTGTCCTTGTCAGGAGCTAATCTATAGGATTCTTTGTTGTTGGCATGCACAAATAGATTCTCACACTTGCCGTCACACAGCTGTGTGAGGTTTACCTACCCAAAAACTTTCAAGGGGCAGTTTTTTATTCTTAAATACATATATTAAAATCTGCATTTGAATTTATTATATATACAAAAGATGCAGAATTAAGTTCTGAAGTTCAGTAATATGAATTGGGGGGAAGAAAAGAAGTATTTAGATTATGTCCATGCATGAGTTTCTTTTGATGTTTCATAGATGTTTAAATGTATAGCGAGGGTCTGTTGTGCAGTAGCTCTTAGTACCAGTGTTTCTGTTGATGTCAAGAGATATGCAAATCATATCTTAAAGTGCAACTGTTTTACCAATAGACTTCATGACATGCCAGATCTGGATAAGAAAATTGCATATAATACCACACAAGTACAGCTTAGTAAGCAACCTTCCCAATGTGTGTGGGCACAGTGATGATAGAAATCATCACTTCTATAGAGATGTGCCTCTCTGGATAGTACTGGTACCAGAGCAAGGACTGGCTGACCATTTTCCATCCAAATATCAAATAATTCAAAATCCAGGTTTTACATGAATGAAATATTAATTGATTTAGTTGTACCAAACTCGGGATCTGAAGACTAAGGTTCCCCTTCATAGTACATCTTGACATTTCAAATACATAGGAAATAGCACAGCCCTCCTGAAGCATGTTAGTACATCTCCTTAGAAGGACATACCATATTGCCTCTTCTCAGTTGTCACCTTATCTGAACTTGAATCCACAGAAGAGTATAGTCCAGATACTTGCAACCCTATCAGTTGTCTCATTATCCATATGACTCATTCCTCGGATCCAACATAGAACTAAGCTTTGCATATTTAGTATTTCTGACAGCAAGGAACAATTTTTAGACATATCTGTCCCTCTGCAAGTCTACTAATGGCCACAGCAGCAAAATGATTGCAATAGCACGAGTGAGGGGACTGCCTAACATCAGTCAGATTTTCGACATAATTTTCAGGCTGCTTCCTTTATTTACGCTATTGTAAATAAGTTTATGCAATCATGATGTGATGCTAAGTCTGTCTTGCTTTACATAACTGTGGGCTGCATTTCCAAACAAAGTAGGATGTGACTTAAGTAGCTTTTAAGACTGAATATGACTGTCAGCCTTGTAGGGTCATTTATTTCCTCTGCATAGATACTGCATACCGTACATTGTAGTCTTTCTTCTTCTGTTGTTTGCAGTTTGGTAATGCCTATTAACCACCAGCCAAATTGCTTCTTGTCTTTCCTTTGCATTTGCACTTACACAATTTTGACTGATATATCCACGCTCCTTTATGAACTTTGTGATTTTGTTTCAGGTTTTTCCCATCGGGCCTGCCTTTTTTAGTAGCCCATTTCTATGGCATTGAAGCCTCATTTATTTGACACCTGTGCTGTTTCAAAGAGGCATTGCATTGATAGGACAGGGTAGTATTTGATCCTGTATCCATGCTTGCTTGATTTCAGTTAATTTAAATTCTTTTAAAAGGAATTGGAGTGGAATACAGAAGTTTCAAAAAATAATTGTCCCATTCCATTACAAAGAATTATTTTGGTTACATGGTGAGGTTTGAAAATCCACTAAAGCCACACAGAAGTCTTTGACAAATGAAATCAATAAACCTGAATATAAATTGTGACAGGCATTAAAAGGGAAGATATCATTGCAAATAATTCAGAAAATGGTTAATGCTGTAAAATCAAACAAAAGAATCATGTGCCACCTTAAGTTTACTGAAAAAGGCAAGCCCATGACTGATTTGGTTAGCCTCGTGGATCACAAGGTGTTAGGAAATACAGTTAGGAAATTTAGACAATTGCTGTGATTGCAAACCAACTTTTTGTATCTATCTTCTCTATTAATTTTGGAAAGAGAATTCTCTTGGACCTGCCTTCTTCTTGTAATATATATGAAAAATGAGATATCAAAAAGAGGAGTGCCTGATCAAACTAGTGGTTCGGAAAGAAGTAGCACTATTAGGAGGTGAGCAGCATCTGAAACTTCTGAATGGACTTTAATATGAAGTACAGGAATGTTAAAAACTATACTGTGTCTCAACTAAAATTGCTGCTGCCGCCGAAGAGGATCGGAATTAGGAAGTATTTCTCTTGTGTTGAAAAATACTCCAAGGTTAACTCAGAGTATTATATACCCAAAAACCTTACCTGTATTCCCAATAATTATTTGAAACTGTGGCTAAAACAGAGGGAACACTGGAAAATTATGTTCTCAGAGGATGAAAGAATATGGGTTTTGCAAGGGTAAATCTTGCCTCTTTTATTTGAGAATTCTTTGAATATGTCAATAGAATGAGGAAGGAATATGAACCAGATTATGTAGTTTAATGTGTTAAAATTTTGATTTTAATATCCTAAAGAAGTTAAATAATCATGTGGTAAGAACCAAAAAATATTTGAAATGGAAAGAATGAATGGCTTTGTGGACCTCCCATCTTTCTTCTTCATACTGGCATGGTTACCGATATTGATGTGGAACTAAACCATGATTTCACTGGTTTGTTCTGTCATGGAAATAGTATTCCTCTCAGATTTGGCTTCAGCTGTTGGTTTTTCTGTTAATTGTTTATGCAATTCATGACAAAGCTGCATATTTTAGGGACATGTTCAGAGACTTGGCCTATCCTAGGAAAGAAAATAATTCTACCATAAATGATGAGTATATGGAGAAGGCTGTCAGGTTGTTTTCTTTACTAATTTGAAAAGCTCAGTATTGATTATCCAAGTCTTTCTCTTTTCTGTATTAAATATAGTGTGATAGTTTGAAGTATCTTGAGTGCAATTCTGGCATTGCTTAATGTAAATTTATGATTATAACAATATGAATGCTAGAGAAAAATGTGTTGAAGAGGACAAATGGAGTTTGTTGAATCAACATTGCAAATGCTGCAATGTATAGAAGCACAATTTTTGTGAGATTTCATTCAAATAATTTTCAGGTATTTGTGAAAATGTTATGATATGTTCATATGACCCACTGACTACATCTGAAGAAATCAGAACTGTCTCAAAGCAAAAAAGCCTTCAGTGTCAACGTTACAACCAAACCTATTTACAGTGTAGCCTCTCTTTTACTGGGCTATACTAGACTTCTTGCTGTATGCAAAAGCCTGGGATGTCCGTGGTAGCTGTTGATACAGTTAATATCATAAAACACCTTGTAATCTCCTTTGTTCTCAGATAGTAGTGATATACTGACAAAAAGAGATGTTTCAGGCTAAGACTGTTCAGAAAGACTTTTGCATTGAAAGGGGCATTTGAGAGTACACTCTCAAAAGTTAAGGTATGCTCTTGAAAGTCTGAGACAAATCCGAATTTTACTATTTGAACTTCTGTATGGGTGGAGCAACTTTTCCTTGCCTTTGTCAAATGAACCTGGGCTAAAATGAATCTCAAGAGGCACAAAGGGCCTACTGGGCTGAAGCTGGCATGCTTACAAGTTACCTGCCTTCAGCTTATTTCAACTAAGAAAAACTTGTATTTCCTAAACTCTGTTTAGTTTTTGTCTGAGATTGCCCAAGAGTCATTTTAGGGAATTTCATAAAAGAAGATGATACAATCTCCAAGTCTGGCTTTTCTCCAGGATATAATGCAGATGTGCAGTAGTTTACTCGGGAATTTAAACAGCTCTCCATGAGTCAATGTCCCCGGTATTGTTCTTGGCACTGTTTTCAGAACTGAGGTTGCTGGGTCTGTCCTCTGTAACCATCTCTGGTTTTCTGTGTTTTATTACTTTGGAGGCCTTGTTTAGAAAACCATTCCTGTTTGGCAGTTTGTCTATAAGTATCCTTATATTTAAGAACACAGCATATGTTTGACATTTCTTGTATGTCTACAAGCTTTGATTGATCTGAAGAGGCAAATAGGGAAGTTCATCCAGAGTGGTTATTTCAGATGCAGAAAGGCATGCAAAAGTTGTTGTATTACCACACCAGTATTTTGTCTTACAACTGTCTTCATCAAATTGAATGAAGGATAACTGTCTTTTCAGACAGATTTTTCTAGGCAGTAGACGCTCTGTCCGCACTGGTGGTCTCTCTTGTCCAGCCAAACATCCAAGAACTCGCTGGCTGCAGGATTACAGTCCACGTTCCCTGTCACAATCCAAGTTCTTCTGATCCTTGTAGTGCCTGCACTGTGCAAAGCTAGCTGCTTAGCCAGCTGGTGGGAGCGTCTCTGTTTCCTTCTCTTCTGCAAGCCTGCTCTTCGCAGGATTATAATCCGTAAATGAGGTTCAACCCCTTGATCCCAGTATCCTGAATCCTGAGTCTGGATGAGATTTAGATATGCTTTATTTTTTTCTTATTTTGAATCCTCAGTCAGTGTAGAAATGCTCCGCTAAGGATCTTCATTATAGTAATACTTCCAGCTGTGAAAATGGGTCTTTCATTTCAGATCTTCTCATGTGGAAGATGTGTTTATTGAATCTAAATATCTCTTACCTTATGCAAGTCATTGAAGTTCTTTCAGCAATTACAGCAGCCATTTTTACTAAATGAAAGGAAAGTGAGGAGTGGTGCTTCTCCTGGTTTTCAGATCCTTTTGAGATTTTATGACTAATGGAGGCATCTTCCAAATAAAACCAAAATAAAATGCTGCTAAAGTGTCATTAATTTAAAAAGCTGTGTGTAATAAGAGTAGCTGATACGCATTCCAGCCAACATACTATCTAACCCGTTCGCTATTTTTTGATGTATTGGCAAGGAAAAGACTGTTCTAAGTATATTGTAATTTATCTGTTTAGTGAGTTTTCTTTGACAGTCATGGTTTTAACCTTGCAGTATTCCCAGGAAATAGGGATTGAGACATAGGGAAATTAGATACACCTACAGTCATAGCAAATTAAAAAGATTAACTAATTCCTAGGTATCCGAAGGCAGTGTGTCTCACAGAGGCTTTGGGCTGCGTAATGGGGATTATAATGTTAGGCAAGGAATTAATTTCTGGAAGGAGTAATGTTTGTTAGAAAGATTTGCAGTTAGTGTGTCAAACACTTCTCCATTTCCATAATAGGCATAAACCAGAGAAATTATTTTTTTTTGTTGGACAGAAAAAACGTGTGCCAAAGATTAAAGAGGAAGAGGATGATTTGCTTGAGGTTCTTTTTTCCCATGTTAGTATTTTTATGTTGCTGCATATCATAACAGGAATTGATAACATTCACATCCGCGTGGTCTTGTGAGAAGGAAGTTGTCTGAGGGGCAGAGGGTTGTACATCACTTTTTTAGATTTGTTTTCTTTTATAGTCTTAAGCTCAGGAATGAGCCATCTGCAGCCCAGTGTCCCGGGTTACTCTTTCTTTCATTAAATTGTAAACCAAATAATATTCAAAGGAACCTTAGGTTCATCCCTCTGTCCAAAAGCAGAGTCACTCTATTACATTGTTTCACCTGCTTTAAAAACCCTATGATAATAGAGACAGTGTATGCTCCTCATCAGTTTATTCGAATGAAAACTTGGATTACAGTTGCTGCAACTGAAATCCATTAGTTCTTGTCCTGTCTGCCACAGGCATTTAAACATTTTATTTCCACACTCCTCATGTACTTTAAGACTGCTGTGGCATCCCCTCTCATGCCTGTTTCTGTGGCTGACGCAGTGGGTCTGATCTCTGCTCACAGCCAGCGTTTCCTGAACCTCTGAACACACTAGTTGGTCTCCTGTCTCCTGCTGGGCACCTAGAACTGCACGCCGTGTTTCAGCTGAGGCTTCACGAGTGCCTAAGTGGATAGAGAAGCGGGATGGTTTCATGTGTTGCACAGGTCATACTCCAGTGTAGACTCTTCAGCACAATGCCTGCATTTTTCACAGCAACATGACGTTACTGACTCATCTTTGGCCTGTGAATGGTTATAACCCTGAGATCTACTCCCGCAGAACTGCTGCCGGGATGGCAGTATCCCAGCCCCTGCCATCTTCTCATTGAAGCTCATTTTCCTGTATTTGCCAAAAGATTTGGATTCTTTTTTTTTTTTTTTCTAGTTTGCCAAAATTGCCTTAAGTTCTAAACTGATCTTCACCAATGTTTGAGCCCTGTATGTTAAATAATTATAATCTCTTTTCCACCCGTCTTGCTGTTTCGAAAATATTGGACAGTCCTGAGTCAAGGACAAACTAGTTTTTAAAATTCCACCCAGTGAAACCCCGACCCATTTCAGCTCTATGGCAATTAAAACAAAAACCAAAAAACACGTATCTCTGGTTTGCTCTGGAGAACTTTTAGTGTGCCAGGATGAGATATCTGCTACTTGTCTACCATGCAAGCGAGCCTGCAGAGGCTGTGCCGCTGATGACTGAGACAGGAACGCAAAGACCTGCCTGCATGCCTGAAGTGGAATCCAGGTATGGGTCTGGGTTGTCACTGCTGCAATGGCTCTTCTCGTGACGATGGGCAGCCTGAGTAATAAATGTTGGCACAGAGGGCTCACGTATTGTTGCATAGATCTACAAGTACCACAAAAGAACAGGTGTCCTTGGCAGACAAAGGCAGCCTCATATTCTCTATCTGTAATACCTATAAAAATGTGAGACTATTTTGAATTACTGCCATAACCGTCCCACAGTTCATCTGATGTTCAGTAACGTTACGTTACCAGTCTTACCACTTAATGTACACTGTATAGAAAGGAGGAGGAATCTGGGAATTTCCCTGAGAGTTTCGGGAATGCGTATCAATTTGCTTAGTGCTGTGTAAGTAAGTGGTGAGGAGAAGAAGTATTGCTTACAGCAGAGAATTTGAAGTCTCATGATCTGTGTTCTCTCTTGGCTCGCTCTAGCCTGTCTCAGCTTAGGGAAGTCATTGTACTTCCGTGCTTGTATTTTCCTATATGACTAAAATTATCCCAGAAATGTGAAAATGAAAGGGAACTTGAGAGGTCATGTAACCTACTCACTGAGGTAGTATTTTGTTATAAACAGATACAAACAGTTATAAATTCCTGCGACACGTATGTGTTCAAATCTCTGGTGAATGGGACTTAAAACCTCCCCAGCTAACTTCTTCAAGGGCTTTTTCCACAGTATTGCAGTGTTTGTACTAACCCTCAGCTTCTGCGTATTATACTTCTTGTTTTCCTACCACTAAAGATGGAGAAGGGTTAATCACTATTCTTTTTATAACATCCTTTCATGTATTAGAAGCCTTTCACCTTTGTGTTTCCTCATGGTCCTTCATACTTGTCTATTTTCCAGACTCTATCACTGCAATTTCTTCAACCTTTCCTTTCAGGGCATGTTTTCTAGTCAATGTTGCCCTTCTCTAGACTTTGTCCAGTTTGCCTACACCTGTATTTTGTTTGTCTTCAAAGCGATACCATACTCCTCTTCACCAGCACTGAGATGCATTGGATTTTCACCTCCCTTCTCTAATCCACAACAAAACAGATAATTTAGAAAAAGCTGAGATTTACCTTTTGTGTATCCACCACATTATTGATCCGTATTCAGTGTGTGACATTTTTCCTAAATGCTTCACTACTCTTTTGCTGGTAAGCAATTATTCTTCATTTTATACTTGTGTGCTTTCATTCTTCCTTCTCAAGGTTGGTAGTTTGTGCTTCTCTTTCTTGAATTACATCTTACTGTGTTTGAACTTCCTCTTACCCCCGTCAAAATAATTTTGACATTTTGTCCTGCTCTGCAGAGTGCTTGCAATTACCCCCAGTTTTGCACTGTGACATGTTATAACTGTTATCTCCAATATGTCATCCAAATTGTTAATGAAAACATTGGCTAGTACAGGCCTGTAGGAACTGTCTTAAATGGGTTCTCCATTTGCCAGCAAAACACAGGTGACTACTGTATGTATGCTTTTTCATACAGTTTGACTACCCCATAGCAGTGTCCATATAGACTATATTTCACTGGTTTCCCTATGAGAATATCATATGGGACTGTGCTGGAAATAGTTCTATCCCTTCTCCTTTGAGAGGTAGTAGGTCCAAGAAGGAAACACGGTTTGAAACTATCTGTTGTTGACAAAGCTGTGTTGGCTCTTGTTAGCAGGTTTTAGGCTTACTTGGGAGCAGAATGGGCTTCTGCAGTGAACCCAAATGAGATGCATGTAAGAGCAAATGCTACTTCAGTAGCACAGTGCGTTAGCTGAAGCCCCGTGTTGTGCAGCCTATAATGACATGACTAGGGACGTACTGCCGAACACCTAGCAGCCACCCAGGATGAAACTGAAAATATATGGCGGCTGCGGGAGTATTAGGGGGAAACTCTTCTGTTTGCTTAGCCTGTGCCCATTCCTGTGAAGACGTAGATTTTATCGTTCCTGTTGGAGAGAATAGTGGGGGATATAAATAGCCTGACCTTCTTCAGTCATTATTCATTCAGTCATTATAGTCAGGGTGACCCTTTTGCATTCCCCCTTCTCTGTTAGCATCATCTCAGTCTAGAGCTCTGGGGAGCTGCAAGGTGGCACAGAGAGATGGATTAACCACCTCCGTGGAGCCCAGGGGGATTGGGAGGGGAAGCAGTTGTGTGGGGTTATGGACAGGACTGGGGAAAGTTGCTTGTGTATCTGCAGGGGACTGCAGGGGCAGGAGGGTTGTGGAGTGGCAAAACAAAGTGAACATTAATAATTTCTTCTTAATTTTTCATCTCTGCTCTTCCAAAATTAAACATCATCTTAAATTTGGGATTACCTTATAATCAAGTCAGTATGGTATGAACGCACTGTGTAATTAAAATGCATATTGCCTTGGTTCAAGAAATCATGCCTTTTCAGACCTGCTTACAAGTCACATGTTGTAAATTAAAAATCTGGTTAAATGCATTTCTGAATGAGGGTTTATGCACTGAAGGTATTTTAATTGGAAAAAAAAAATCTGCAGTGCTTATACTTCATCATGATACTGTGTAACCCTGGCAGTTTTAGGAATTTCTCCTCAAATTCTTGTTTATCACCTATTGACCATGGTAGAGTAGAAACAATTTGATTATTTTTAGCAGCTTGCCTACACAGCCATGCAAACGTAGAGGATAATGTTGCCAAAACTCCCAAACATAAATACCACGGAGTCAGCAGCTAATGCTGCAACAACTGGAGAAGTGCCAGCACTGTCACTGACATTAAGCAGCCAGACATTCAGGGTAAAAGTAATTTATTGTAGAGTGGCTACAATGCATCATATGTAGTGCAGAGGGTTTGTATTTAGGAAAATTTTTGTTGCCTTCTTCCATATTTGCTCTCATAGCCATAACAGCTAAGCAAAAACAGGAGGTGAGACAATAAAACAGCTCAATGAAGGATGGATAAGATTTTTTTAAGTCTTATGTTCATGTCCATACTCAAGCTTTTTATTTGTAGCTCCTGTTCAAAAACCCACTTGTTGCTTTCCAGCCATTCTTCCTTTTGAGAACAGACATTGGGTCATCCATTACTTGTTTCCAAATATTGCCCCAACATCTTTTCACAGTGGAGATTCTGTATTTCTTGTTATTACCATTGTGTGATGGATCTTCTTAGTCACAGGCTCCCACTTCTTTCCACAGAAATGGAAGAGGTTAAATCACTGCACATTTGAGCACCCTCCTCATCACTTGAGAACATTTTTTTAACAGAAGGAGCTGTCAGCGTTACAGAGTTTTTAGAATTCTTCCTTTCCTTATGGCTTGAATCTAGACCTTGGCCAAGATAACCCAACCAATAAAAACGAAGTATTGTAATAGAAAAACAGCTGTCATATGTAACATTAGGCCATGAGTGGCATTCTAGGTGTTGTTTCTAATTAATTGCTTTATTATTTCAGTGTGAGTAAAGAGCTTTGGGCTAAGGCTTAGAGAACATGCCCTTTGAGGGACCACGTCTCCTCCCATGTACAAGTCTCTTATATTTACCAAGAGAGTGTGCCAAATTTGCTTGACCTGAGTCTTGTCATCCAAACCATCGTCCAGGCACTGTTGGTCACCGGCAGTCCCTACATCGATGTGTTACTGAGAAGAATCCACATTTTACAGACATTGCAACAGACCTGGTGCACAGATGTGTTAATGATGCAGTAACCCCTTAGTAACAGTGTAGTAGAGGACATACTAATAAAGAACTGGCTAATGCAGGCAAGCTCAGTGTAGCTCCAAGGGAGTGTTGGTTGATATATATGTTGCATTTTAATGGTTTGGAGGGCTTTTTTTTTCCTGTCCACAAGTGAATGCTACAACGACAAACCTGAATTAGTGCTGGTGGTTTGCAGTGGGAAGGAGATACAGCGGCCAAAACAGAGAAGAAACAGCATGGCAGAGCACTGGATTGAGGACCTCTGAGGTCCAAGAGGAAGTGTTCCTTCCCACAGGCTGCCAAAGCTGGTGCTCCAAGCAAAGCACATGTCTCTTTCAGAGACAATTTCCTGTGGTCAATAAGTGGAAGTGGTCTGCAGGGGAAGTGATGCGTCTCTCACAAGTTTGAAAGCCCAAGGATTTGACAGGCAGAGTTTGAGGACAGCAATCAGGACTGCAGCTGGCAGATCAGAACTGTTCTGCAAAATTCAGTTTCTAATTCACCACATTGCTTAGATTGACTGTTTTTGTTCTTCTGAACATGTCACAGTTCTTGCTTGCATAGGAAAGTCAGAGGTTCTGCTCCCAAGCCCATTCACAAGGCACTACACTCCTGGGAAAGGAATAAACTAATCAATTAAATCAGTCACAATCAAATTATGCAAGCCACTCATTTCTCCTGAGGCTGAATACATGGAATTTGAAGAATTCCCAAAATTAGCTGTCCAGCAAGGTTGCACCCCCACCTCCACCCCAGCAGCACAGACCCAGGGAACACTAGAAAGGGGAAAAACAGGTTTAATTTCAGAAATTGTGAAAGTTACAATAAAGAAAGCAAAAACCCCAAGAATTTTGAGTTCATGCTGGCTCCAGTGCTCAAAGTCTGCTCATGTTTAATAAAACCATGGAAACATTTGAGTTGTTACATAGACACCATGTCATGAAGTGGGCCCAAAGGAGTCTGTGTAGCAACTCAGTCTCCTTGCCTGGCTGGATGCTCCTATGAGCTAACTGTGAGGGAGCAGCAAGCCACCCTCCAGTTTGTCAGTATTGCCAAATTTCACAATTTCATGGCAAGATTTTCTGCAGTTGCTATATTACTTCAAGGTTCCTTGAAGCAATGGAGAATCTCAGTTATATTTTTTTACCTCCTTGATTATTGGAAAAAGGCTTTAAGCACGGATTCAGATAGGAAATCGTGGGACCCACAAAATAATTGTATTTTGAAAATGTCATTAATTTAAGCAAAGTCTTTTTTTTTAAAGCATCTGAGGTGAGAATTTTGCTCCCTGTGGTCATTATCAGGCTCCTGATTGATGCAGCATATGATACGCTATATTACAGCAGGGTAACGTGATGTCATGATAAAGTAATGATGCAAACTCTTGCCAACTGAAGATTACAAACTTCAGCTGGTGACCTGTCTTCCTCTTCTTGGGCATTGGTCAGTAAAGCCAGAGAATGAGTTGACAGGGATGAATCTTCTCATCTATGGATTTTGGTTAATTTTTTGTAAATCCCATTTCAAATTCAAAACCACCACCATCCCTATAAACATGTTTCCTGAAGCCCTGGCCTCTGCAGCAATGTTTTTCAAGAACAGGCATCCACCAAAGTGCTTATAAGCAACAGACGCCGCAGTGAGTCACCGGTATGATTCACTGACCTAGTTGTAGCGCACGGGATTGTAAAAATGGGGGCAGATTTTCCTCTGCCACAGGGAGAAGATACACTCTGACCGTCAGCTTCACTACACCAAAATGAGGGATGTGGCCCTGGATGGTGGGTACTAGTAGGAACACACAGCCTGTCCTCAGAATTTGCTCCACAGGCTGAAGTTAAATGAGATGCCATATGAACTTAAAAGCAGAGACTGCCACCAGCAGTGACAGAATCTTTACAGTCCTGAGCGTACTGAGCAGTGCTGTGTCACCACCCACAGTAGCCAGTGTTATCCTTACATTTTCCACAGTGTGGACAGTTATGGACACAGCCCGATGGGGCTGTCAGGCAGGTTGTACAGTTGCAGTTCAAGCAGCTATTCATCTACAGAGGTTTTCTTAGTGTTACAGTACCGTGATGGAGGGAGTGTCCTAGGCCAGCTATTTAAATGGCAGATTTATCCAAGATGACCCTTATCTATAGGTAGCTTTCCCCCTTACCTATCACTTCCTCTTGTAAATATTTCTAAAATGATGGGCAAACGTTTTGTCAGTTGCAGACATATGTTTGGAGTCAGTAGAAATTTGACATAAACTAGGAGGTTGATATGGAAGGTTGGTTACATTCTGTTTATTCATATTCCAGCTCACATCCCACTAGGAACTGGATGAACCATGTTTCACAAATACTGTGGAAAGACCACAGTATTCCAAACATTGTTCCATGAAAATGTGCATTGAAAAAAAGCAATGTGGAAACGTATAGTGAAAATGTATGCATTGAACAGGCAACGTACCAGAAGCTGCACAGCACTTTGGTAGGAGAGAGACCGTGAAAAGGGTTGAGGCTGCCCAGTAGAAGGAAGAGGCTCACAGAAAAGAAGAGACGGTGGAAAAGAAGGAGCTTAGCTGCAAAAACAGTCAAAGGGAGAATGTTACAGTGTGGTGCCCATTCACACACTAGCTGCTCAGAGCTTGACCACCAAATTGCTAGACAGTGAACTCAGTGGATCACACAGTTTAGAGCAACCAGATGTCATAATAATTAATTCCAACTGTACAGTAATTGAAAACAGCATAGAGGCAGCAATTTCTTGTTGACAACATTAATACAACATCATCTTTAGATGGAAAAGCCTCAGGTTTTATAGTTCTGGGTAATACAAAATGATTAAATACTTCTAAAGGAAAGAACAAAATTCTAGATTCTGAGACAGGTTTTGCTATGAGAGAAGACCTTAGTGTTTGCATATCTCAGAAGGGATTAGCTCAGTAACCATAATTCTAAAATAACCCCTTGAAAGCATGTGTCCACGTATAAGGCAGGGCTTCTTCACAGGCATGTATCTGTCCATGATGAAGCAATAATTTCAAATCCTTTTTAATAAAGTATTTTGAAATTTTGTAAAGGAATTCCAAGAATTTTGCCACGGGAATGCTCTGCTACTTTCATGTACATTCTAACTTTACTGCTTAATGTAATAATCTGTGAGCTAAATCATTCTTAGGCTACTTTTTTCTTATTTAAAGGTGCTATTTTGATATGCATCTTGGGGATTTAAATGCCCAAATTGCATTGAAATGCCTTAGGGCAGAGCACACAGTTCCTGTAAAAACTATTGCCTCTATTAGTATCTCCCATGTTCATAAGACTCAAAATGTAGCTTCTTACCTGTATGTTGCTATTCTATTTCTCATTTTATTTGAAGGATGTTAAAAATGTGGAAGACAAAGTTTGTGCTTGTTGATGTGCATAAATGCATGAAGTGTGCTGGATCTTCCATTTTTTTAGGATGAGAGCCTTTCCGTAAAGTAGTAAGGCAGTTGTTTGCGTCTGATCTATAATGTTCAGCTCTTTAAATTGAGTAGCAAATTATGGTTCCTCAGGATACCACAGGAATTTAATTAAGTGGAGCTACTTTGCTTACACAGTGCAAATGAGAGCAGAATTTACCTGCAGTTGAGAGACAATTGAGAGATATTTTCTTCATCAGAAGAATACTATTTCTTCTAAGATTTTTATGTAGTTAATTGTAGATAGGTTAAGAAATTGTTCATTAAAGACTTAACATGTGATTGTTGTCATTCCATTCTTTTATCCTGTCTAGCAGTTTAAATGGAAATATCATAACTTTGTTTTATAGTTCTTGTGTTTGCCACAAGAAAGTGGGGAAATGAAACAGAGAATTAAGGCATTAGCTTTAATGAGGGTTTGGGGTATTTGGTTAATTGTTGGGTCTTTTCGGTACAGCTGATACTTGGTACCATGCAAAAAAAACCCCCAACACAACACCCAAAAAACAACAAAAACCCAACAACCCTCTAGCACTTAGGATCTTTCATGTAATAACAAGCACATCTTCTACAGTTCAGCACTTGTAAGCAACCCTAGAATAGCAAACCTGTGCAAACAACATGGATCTTCTGAGAAACTTTGAAGTAAAAAGTTATTTTGTGCAAAACTCAGCACTTTGTGGCCATTCAGACAACGGCAAACCAATGCTGTCAGCTCAGCACTTGCCTGCTCTTCTGCAATAATAAGTCAGTGTGAATGTATGACAGAAGAAAACCACTTAGACAAAGATTTCATTTCCAAGCTCACAAGGAGTGAGTAAAAACTAATTTTGTCACTTACAAATGAATTTCTTATATACAGAATAAAGTGCAAAAGGTTATACCCAGGCTTTTGGTATGCTGCAATACTTGTAGTTAGTATGGGAAGATGTGATTTTTTTTTTTTTAATTTTTTTATTTCCTTGCCAGAATCCTGAGGCCACATTAAGCAAGTAAGGGCGAGGCAGGCTGGGATAACAGACGAGCAGTGATTAAGGATTTGCTCCTTTCCACAACAACTTTGGGGGCATAATTCTATTGTTCACCCAAATGTTTTCAGGGCGCCTTTCTGGCTTCTAGCTGTGTGCTGCAGGAACCCATTTCAACTTGTGCTGCTTGTGTAGCAGTGTGACTGGGACAGCTGGACTAATTGCTCAGGTCTACAGAGCTGTGTTCCGTCCCCATCCTTTTCCTGCTCTGAAACATGACTCTCCTTTTCCCATATTCTCTCTCCCCATTTCTGACTCATTCCCTGATGTTTCTTTTTATACACAGAAAGGAATGATTCCAGTGCAGGAGAGGTCAGAGCTGCTTCTGCAACCTTGCACTGCTCATATGAAGGCAGTATCTAGTTACCTCTCACTCACATAGTGCTATGCAGATTTGCAGGGCCAAAGTATCTGGCTCACAGCAGATCGTTTTCCTACAATATTCAGCTCCTCTGAACATCTCATCTCCTTCTGGCAGCACTAGGGGAGAGGAGGCTGTGCCTGGAGGGACAACAGAGCAGCTGGATTGGCATCTGTCATGTGGCAACAAAAATAGCAAATCACCATTATGATTTCAGCCACAAAATTATTATATAACCCTGAGTTATACAAGATTCAAGTTTTTTTCCTCATGGTCATGAAAGTGACCTTTAATGACTGTTTTCTGGCCAAGTAAACACCAAACTTTCGGAAAAGGAAAGTCCAGTTACGTACTGAATGTTCTCAGCTCTGACATAGAGCTGGGAATCTATCTAACAACTGGATTAATGATGAACCATCATAGTCAGAACCTGTTTTACAAACTGAAATTAGGCTGTGGAGTGTTTGTCAGGGATTTAACCAGAAAAAGGTTGGAAATTCACCTGGAACACAAGCAGCCTTTGTTCAACAAACTACTGACATGTTCCTTCAGGCAAATTTTTCCTTTGCCTGGATTAGCTAAGCAAATAACTATGAAGAGTGCTTTCTCCTGGGTTTGCAAATCTGAATGAAATTTATTTCCTTTACAGGTGCACTGTATATATGAGTATGTCTAGGCAAGATCAAAGTCTCAGTCTCTGGGACCAAGTAAAGCTCAGGTCCTTTGAAAGAGGGGAACTCTTGTTCTGAGTTATCAGCAGGACTGCTAGTGGTCATCACCAGGTGGTTAAGAAACACTTCTGATACCACTTAAGTCCTGTTCCTATTTTGGTGCCCTTTACAAAAGGAAACAAAACTGAAATGAGGGACTCGGAGTATTGTAATTCCAGATTCCTTGTTGAGAAATTCTTTTACCAAACAGTGATTAACTTTGAATTTAACAAGACCAACAAGTGATTAATGTGTACAGAGGAGATATCTTAACCTTGAGAATAGAAACATCCTAGCAGGAGTGCTCAAACAAGGTTGATAAGAAAGAATCGCTTGGCTGAACAACAGAATTGGCAAACATCGAAGGAGAAGAAACTATCCTCAGGAGACTCATGAGCATAAAAGGGGAAAAGGAGTAGGGGGCTGACTCCCCAAATGACCACCCGAGACCCCTGTGCATGTGTAGTGTAGTTTTGCAATGCCAGCATTATGTAAATGTAGTAGATAGGCAGAGAGGCAGAGACTTCTTGGAAAATGTGTGAATATTTATGTCTTTAAGGTATATAGAGGATGAACTTATGTTTCAGGGCATGCACGTTAGGTGGAGCGATCCCCCGTGCATCCAGTGCTGCAATAGAAGAATGAATGCCTGCTTCTTAATGCTACACTGATGCTAAGAAGTTTATTCTCAATTTCGGTGACATCCTGATGGAGGATGCTAGCAAGCTAGAGGGCACTTGGCTCTACCAAGAAACTCATGAATACACACCAGTTGTCCCATAACTGTAAGATTATGGCCTATTGAAAATATGGCTTTGGAGATCCCTATAATAGTATAAGCTATAAAACATGATTTAGAAATCCTTTACCAGACAGTTAATCAATTCAAACACACAGAACTCTGTGTGTGCAAGTGTCTGGTAGTGAGCTAGCTCCTACACAGAGAAAAAAAACTTGGGAAAAATAATGTAATTGTCTCTGTATGCTTTTTAGGAGTTTGCAAGAGAATGTCAACATCAGTGGAGCTGTCTCCCCGTTTCTGAAATATCTTATATATCGTTAGCTCTATCTTAGATATCAGCTTTGTTCAAAGGTGTCCAGTGGAGCTTTCATTTAAGTAGGTCTTAAAGTGCAGTCCACAAGTATTTGGCAAATGGTTCGCGCAGGTTTTTCTTTCTTGGCTAAAATAATATCCTCCTTTAACCCAAGTTGTTATGTTATATTTTTAATGATTGCCACTCTATTATAAGACACTTTTTCAATGATGTAGCAACTGTGTACTCTTTTTTCTGAAAGAGTCCTGCATACCTGTTTTTTTTGCACAGTGTTTCACAGACTCATTAATTCAATCCCACCTCCTTTGTCGCTAGGAAGTATGTATTTTCCATGTTACAAATTTAGACACTGGCAGGAGAGGTGGCACTTCTCAAGGTTGTGGAGGAAATCAGTAGCAGAGCCTGAATGAATCCTTAGTTCTCTAGATGTCTGATCTTGCATTTCAGTCAAGAATCCAGGATCTCAGAACATGAGAGGCATCTCAAGGACAGCATCTCAGTACACAGGGGACAAAGGGCCACCTTCCCAGTAGCTGCTCTCACAAGTGCATGCTCCTGCACTGAACTCCCTTGGAGTCTGAAGGAAAGTGAAGTGCCTGAGTGTCTCAGATGCCTTTGAGAATTGCAACCCAGAAGCCCATTTGTCATTGTAGGGCTGTTTTCTGGCAGCTGGCTAAAACCAGCACAGAATTACAGAAACCCATCCATTGTCTGTTGGTAGGAGAAACAATAGATATTTGATGGGCTGGATTTTGTAGCTAATCTGTGGCTTTCTAGACTCATTCTGATTTTTACTAGAGAGAGAGTGAGGCATAATAACTTACAGGTGGGACATGTTTTTTTTCCTACTTTGAAATAAAATGAGTAGAAAAGTGAGCTTGGAAAGATTTCTTGTTGTTACACTGTGTTATTGACATAATGAGGCAGCAAAAAGCAGCAAGAACAAGGAGAGAAACAGAACCATGCTCTAACCAGCCTGCATAGGCTGTCTTGGTAAGTCTCATGAGCTAGGTATTAATCTGGGACCTCCTCACTCCACACCTTGCAGGTGATTCTGTGACCACTACAGACCTGCCTGCGGCTGCTTTTGGACTTTGGCAACACCCGGTTGCTGTTCACAGGCCTGAGTGATGCTCTGACTTGCCTGGGCCTATGTCTCATTCTGCAACATGTAAGGTGTGCATGTATTGTGCAGCTCATTGCCGCAGCTTACGTCCCCTGAATTCCCTTCCCCATTGCCTTTGGTGGCTCAGAGTGGCAGAGCTGAAGTCAATGAGACTGTCTAAGGAAGGAACTGGTCATGTCTGCCTTTCCTGTTGAGCTTTTTCCCTTTTACAGTTATAATAGACCTATTAACACATAGGAGAAAGCTGGGGAGTCGTTTGCTCTTACAGAGCACTTGCGCACACTGTAATTGAGATGTTTCCCAACACCCCCGTCAGGCAGGCAGAATGATTGTGAAAACATGCCTGGGTATTACAAGGGGATGTTTGACTGTTTGAGCATCGCAAGTCAAAGTCCCCATTAAGGTAGACAGGGAACAGAGATGCCAAACCTTTGAGAAACCATTTTGAAAGTTATGAGCAAAACAGGAAAGCAAATAATAAAATAATGAGCACGTACGAACGCAGACATGCCTTGCATCCAGGGGAGAGGAGTTAACCATTAAATAGGTGGTGTGAACTTTGAGGAAGGACCCTCAAAGGCTCTATGTGGGGGCTGAAGAGGCTTATGAATCTGGAGACATCCCCAGAGTGTAAGCAGAGGAGACCTCAGGTCATTGTCTCCACTTGGGACTGGAGGGACTGAGAGCTCTTTGGGAAGAAAGTGGGCTGTGATGAAGGCAGAACTTGGTGACGCATACACAAAACAAGACAGCAGTTTGCAGAAAGCTGCTCATGCTGGCTTTTGCAGAGCTCAGTTGTCATATAGACACACCAGCCAGCTCCCTAAGGAGTACATGGAGAGAGAAGGGTAGCAAGCAAGATTGATTCCTCAAGGAAGGAAACAGGTGCTTCAGTGAATTTCTTCAGCCAACTGCATCCCAGGTATCCTGCCTTTCATGAATCCCCAGCTCTTTCTTGGTTGTGTGAAAGGATCACACAAACAGGCAAGGCTTGGGTGAAGGGAAGAAGATAAATGAGCTGGGATCCACATCCAGGAGAGAGGAAGTCCACCTTCCTGTACTTCTATGTGATATCTTACTGTATTACACCTGCTCTCATGGTTTTGTTTCCCATTCAGTGTTAGCTCTTCCCCAGATGCAGCTGCCTTTTAGCAGATCTCTCATAGATGCCCACATTGCTCGGTCTGTTTGGCCAAGCTGATCTTTGATCCTTGCAACATCCAAACTCTAGTGTCATGGAAGCCAGTACTTCCAAGATGTCTTTACCTGTATCTCTGTGAAGAGAACTGAGATTACAGGGTTGTGGGGAGAGAATACAATGGTAACATAATAGAAACTAGACAGAAATGCTACTTTCTCTCCTGGTACATCTTGACGACCTGTTGGAATTGTAGCTCTTCTTCCAGCTTGAGCTTTCTGTGGAAGGCACCCTAGCAATGAGAGGTTAATTCTGACTTTTAGGATGTCCATCCTGTGTCCTGAGATCTAGCTAAAGAAAAGGCCTTATAATCCACTTTCTCTTTGCAGCGTAGAGTATTGCAGCTCTGTGTGGGAACATCTGTTCCTTTTCTTCGGTTATTGGAGGCTTATTGGCTGTTTGGTTGAGAAAAGCTCAAACAAGCAGATGTGTTAAGGTAGGTGTGGTTGGCTTATCTAATACACAGGCTTTTCTGATCAGAAAAGACTACTGAAGACTAACCTTGCTTTTAGTGTGTGAGACAGTAGAAGCTGTCTGGCTTGACTCATGGGTTTGACAGAGGAGTTACTAAGTTTACCTGAGGACATTCTGAAACATCATGAGACTTGCTGTAGCTAAATATAAGGCAAGTCAGTTGGTGCCACCCTGGGAAACAGAACTAATGGGTGGTGTGGTACAGAGATGGCAGGGCCTGCTGAGAAGAGGCTGACAGACTCTGCCACTGACTTCTTGTAAGGGGTCAAGGCAGTCAGGCTCATCTACAGTTGTAGAGCTGTGTCTGGAGCTAATATCCAGTATCTGTAAGACATTGGTGAGGCAAGGAGGAATGATAAGAAGATACAAGAATTCATGGGACAAGGAAGATAGATAGTTGAAAGCTAGGAGTTTCAGGGAAGTCCAGAGTACTTAGGATTTTCCATCTTGCACCTGGGATGGTTCTTACTTGAACTCAACACACATCAAAGTAGCCAGAAAATAGACTTCTGCTGGTCTCCTTTTGGACTGTGTATTGATTTGACTAGCTAGCCCATAGCAACAATGCTGTAATACACATGGGCCCAGATGTTTTCTGATAATAAAACTGTAGCATGCTAAACCTTAAGGAGGAAAGATGCTGGGTCTTCTCCAGGAAGAGAATGGTTGTGTCCTGCACAAGATGTGGCTTAATGCAGCTGGAAAGAATTAGCCAGTCAGAGTATTTGCTATACAGAATAAGCCACTCTCAGCACCACATAGCTACCTCCAAAGCTTGTTACTGTATTAAGCTTCTGTTTGTCACAGGTGCAAGAGATGTGTTATGATTTTGATCTGTCTCAGATCTGGCCTCCAGTTATGGATGTAGACAAACTGTGTTTTGGAACTTGACCCTACCCTCAGGTAATTCTTTTTCACTGAATAGTTCAAGAATTTAACTAGTCTGGAGGTCTTGCTGTGCATATGTACCTCTTGAAACTGACCTTTAATGTCTCTTCAACTTGATTCTCATCTATCTAATTGGGCTACAGATGCCTCCTTTCACCCACTAATTTCTTTGCTTTTTCTTTCTTATTTAGAATCTGAACTCTTTGGCTTTTACATACTCTTAGCTAGGGCACAGCACTTCAGCTTCTCATTAGCACTTACAGAAGCTTAAGGGAAGAAACAGAAATGTGCAGCAAGGCGAGCATGTGTGTGGACACGACACCCAGTCATCAGTGAAGGCTCACATAGCAAGGCTGTCTCTTTCAGTGACCCCAGAAAAGGCATGACCATCACAGCTTGCAGGTGGGACTATCACCAAAAGAGAATAAGAATTAATTTGTGCCTGATATTTCTAGTGCCTGATCACTGAGCTGCATGAAAAAGTCACACAGAAAGCAGCTTCCATAGTGGAAGATAAAGCATACTAATTTGCTAAATCTGAAAAGACTTGGTTTTTATTATCTTTTGGCCCAGACTTGAACTAGGGGAGGTATCTTGAAATAGAAGTAAAAAATCAACTAAGTATCTGAGTATCATGTGACATCTGTTTTCAGCAAGCTACCAGAGGGTGGGGAGGCTCCCATGTTAGCAATCGCATGAAAATTACAATATCCAGTAGCAGCACCCACAGAATGTCCATCTCCCTGTAGAAACTGGTTTTGCTGCTACAAGCACATTCATGTTGAGATCATTATCTACTCAACAGTTCTTGATTCCTTGTACTTAAGAGGATATGCCATATCTGTTTTGAAGATGGATGGCAGAGAATTTGAAGGCTGACTTTATATAGAGGTGATTTAAAATAATATAGCACGTTTATTTTAAACTGGGACACAAATAGATTTTTATATACACTGTCTTACACCAGAATCACTCTATCCACTCCTGGAGTTAGAAGCAGCAATGTTACAGGCATAGAAGATAAAATGAAGTTGTTCTGTATGACAGAAATATATACTTTAGAACAGCCGTTATTCAGGACTAGCCATATCTACGGCCTTTTCTTTCAGACCTCTGCAGGCCTAGTTATTTGAATGACAGTCCCCAGGTCTCCTTTCTGGGTACAATCATGTTTCAAATGTGTTTTCAGCCTACAGTTCCAGTCATCATTGTTCCTCCAGCTTCACTCTGCCTGACCACTCCCAAACAACTTGCTTGGAAGGGAGATGTGATTTTTTGACCCAGAAAAACTTACTTATGCATTTAGAAGATAGGAGTCACAGAAGGACAACACAATAAAAGGCCAGCATGCAAATTATTCTATTAAGTGCTTAGCACTGAAGCAGGCACTACTTTATCCAAGTGTCACTACTCACAGGGGAGCAAAATTTCAGTTCTTGCCTCTCCTACTCTGGACAGATCTTAAATTCCATTAACAACTGCATATCCTGTAGCACTGTTCCACTGGAGATGTGTGGGGCTTGATCAGAGGCCTTTGACAGCTGTTTTGCTATCAGTTTTCTGAAATCTTTTCCTTTTTTTCATGTGGGTATATGAAGCTACTGTCATTAGATTTAACTCAATTAACTTTGCAAGCAAGGCAGTAGCTGTCTAACAGACAAGAGAGTCAGACAATGATCACTGATAGCACCCAGGCACTTCACAGGGAAGCTGCAGCAAAGTTTATTATTATCTCTTGCATTACCTTTAAGGTTTTGCCTGGAGGCCAGTGCTGAAATCAGGCTTTCAACCTGCCAGGAAATTTACAACTACTTGCTAAGTCACCCTCCCTGCCCTGAAGACTTTCCATTCTAAAAAGGCACTCTTTTCATTTTGTAGATGGAACGGTGATGCATAAACCTAATCCAGAGTTAGGTTTTGCAGCAGGTTGACACTGCCTGATGTCTTGCATAGCATCCATGAGAGAATCAGAAATATCTTCTGGCAACGCTATGAGTTTCAGCACTGTGCCTTTCTTACGCAACCTCCTTTATAGGCCAGAAGGACATGGAGTAGTGAGTGACTGAAGTTTTTAAGTCATCATAGTCAGCGGGGGCAGTTATGGTTATGAAAAACACCCAAAATTGCAGATATATAATGGATATGCAAAATCCCACCCAAAAAAACCCTCTTAGGAGTTGCTATCTCATTTCAGTTCCCATAAAAATGAATATTCTACCAAACATCATGTTTTCAATGCAGATTAGATTGGGGTTTGCTCTGTGTTTTCTTCCTACTTTTTTTTTTTAATCTTCTATTGAGAAGAAAAATCTCAGGGAAAATCATACAGTTTATTTCATCTGTGTGAGAAAGGGCAGGATGTTGTTCTGGTTAATTCATCATGTGTGAAAAATAAAATGTTGCCAAAACCTACATAGAACATACTTCCTTAAGAAAAGCAGGTTAAATTACATTAAGCCTCAAGGGGTATTAGTCACTGTAGAAAAGTCAATCTATAGTTTCTACTGTACCAGCAGGCTGGAATGCCCATACTTGCCCAGAATATCACCTCTCTATTATATTGCCTTGTGCGTTTTATTTAATATGCTAGTCTCTGATTACAAAATGTTTTTTTCTTTTTTTTTCTATACGTGGAGACTTTTTGAAAACTTACCTAAAATCCTTTTAGACAATATTTTATCTTTCTGTCTACATAAATCAAAGCTTGAGCCAGACTTCCTTAAATCTTACGAAATACCTGTACACAAAGGGAGCAGATAGTGATGAACTGGAAAAATGCAGAGGATTGATAACATCTCAAATAATTCTCATATCTTCATGTTGCTGGGACATGAAACATGAAATGGCACTTATAAGAAAAAGTTAGGCACCTGAAGGTAACCTGTGCTTGTCATTCCAATTGTTCAAAATTTTTATCAGCTCTTGTGATGCCTGTTTTACAGATGTAACCTCCCATCTTACAGAAAATGCATACGGTACACTCGGTAAATGTACTTACTACTTAGAATAGAAGAACGGTGCTTGCCTCTGCAGACATTCATATGAGTCATCCCCATGATTTTAGTTCAGATTTTCATGAAGCACCTGCATGACAAAAAGTTGGTAGAATCAGCATTTAATTCCTGAATGTATTTTAAAATTTCTTTAGGATTTTCCAGGGTGGAAAAATCTCTAAAAAGACAGAAATACAAATAAGTCATCAGCAGTGAAATGTGGCAGTTGCAACTTTTATTATTTGAGTGCTGACAGGTCATTTCCCCTTTGCCTCTTGCATAGAATGTAATATTATCACCAGTCAGCACCAACCATTTGGCTTGTCAGCAGAAGGGCAGGGAAATCACACACCAGGCAGGGAAAGCTTCTTTGTTTCTTTCCCAGGGAAATCCATGACAGGAAACAAAGGAAGAAGTTATAAACGATGATCAAATAAGATAGAATCATCCACTCAGGAATTTCGTTCTCTTTTCACTGGGCAATGAGAACAAAAGGCTCAATGTTTAGATGTTCTGATCTGAAGAGAGCCAAGTCAGTTCACTAACTGAGCACCTGGACTTTAATGGTGACTAAAAGCAAATGCAGAGGATGCTTATGTTCCAATGGGAGGACAAGAGGAGCAGGCTGGGGATGAACTACACCTCCAGCAGCTATGAAGCACTATTAAAGAATCCACCTTTGCAGATAAAAGTTTGGCTAGAAATTAGACTTTTTTCTCCATGCATGTCAGTCTGACCTATGAAAGAAGGTGCAGCACTTCAAATGCACAAATATGTCACTGGACCTCAACAAAGCCCTTAATTGTAGAGTGGTTAGGGAATTACTGCATCGCTAGGAGCGTGAAGTGCTCAGTAATATCCCACAGCTGTCTGAAGAAACCCTTGTGCTGCTGCCAAATACTTTGTGGGGACATTAAAACAAGCACTGAATTCTCAGCAAAAAATTAGGCTGAGCTCCTTTACTTATAAAGAGTGGCAAAGTTTCTAGGCTCCAAAGCTGGGCAGTCCTGCCCTGGTGCCCATGCCAGTAGGAGAGAAGGGCTCTTAAATCTTTGCTCTGTTCCAACTTTTGAGGGGACACAGATACCTCTTTGATCCCTGCTTTATATTGGTGTGTCTTGGCCATTTGTGGTGTGTCTTGGGCATTTATCTCATCTCCCTTTCAAATACTGTTAGCATGCTTGAGTCCTTATGTAGACAGACATCAACAGCAGGAGTGTGGACTCCAGGGAAGTGATAAGGCATCAGATGCAAGGGACGTATCCTCATTGGATGTGATTTTAAAATTTTGTTCAAAGCATGAAACTAGTGGAAACAGAAATTTGTGACATGCAGACAACTCTTTTGAAACATAACAGTTTGCTTTTTTTTTTTTTTTAATGTCAAGAAGCCTCTGATTTCCAGCCTGGCCAGTGTAGAATGGGAAGGTCCCACACGTATGGAATGAAGGGATTTGTTTTTGGAGACAGAGCTGAAGAGTTCTGTTAGTTAACCTAAAAGATTAACATCAAGCAAAGTAGGAAAATGTTACCATCTTGATCCTAATTGTTTGGTCCCGTCTTGTTTTGTTGCTTTAGGGAAGTCCGATTTTTTCATTTGCTCACTGTACGTATCCATTTAGTGGACTATAAAGCTTACTTACCACCTAGACATGCTGTGCAGTGTGACTAATGACTACGTGAAGAGCATGCCTTTATCCAAGATAAAAGACGTTTTACATGTGCAAAACCAAAAGTGAGAGGAAAGTCTGAAGATCCACGCCACTAAGATTTGTTTTTGTTCCTTTCCTAAATCTTTTTGACAAACACATGTGCAGATCTTTACAGAATCACAGAATCATTAAGGTTGGAAAAGACCTTCAAGATTATCAAGTCCAACTGTCAACCCAACACTACCATGCCCCCTAAACCACATCCTGAAGCACCATGTCCACACGTTTTTTGACACTTCCAGTGGTGGTGACTCCACCACCTCCCTGGGCAGCCTGTTCCAATGCTTGACCACTCTCTCAGTGAAGAAATTTTTCCTAATATCTAATCTAAACCTCCCCTTGTGCAGCTTGAGGCCATCTCCTCTCGTCCTATCGCTGGTTACTTGGGAGAAGAGACCAACACCCTCGTCGCCACAACCCCCTTTCAGGTAGTTGTAGAGAGCGATAAGGTTTCCTCTCAGCCTCCTCTTCTCCAGACTAAACAACCCCAGTTCCCTCAGCCGCTCCTCATAAGACTTGTGCTCCAGACCCATCACCAGCTTCGTTGCCCTTCTCTGGACACGCTCCAGCACCTCAATGTCCTTCTTGTAGCGAGGGACCCAAAACTGAACACAGGATTTGAGGTGCGGCCTCACCAGTGCCGAGTACAGGGGCACAATCACTTCCCTACTCCTGCTGGCCACACTATTGCTGATATAGGCCATTTAGAGTCAACCATTCTCTGAAATAATTAAGAACTAAATTTGGTAACTAAGGGGCCAAATTTTGTGATTAAATGACCTGACAGTTGTGTAAACAGTGCTGTCAATCACCAAGTATCAGCCACAGGAAGGTCAGGTGGTGTTTCCTCAGGGTTCCTGCTGCACAGGATAAAAAAACAAGAGCTCTGCAGAGCAGAACTATTTTAGCAAAATAGCCTTTGATTATACGCCTCTATTCCCTTTTGGCTCCGTATTGTCCTTTTCAGGCCTGCCACTCCTTGCTGACACATTACCAGGTCACCTCCGCTTCCGTGCTTTTGCTCTCTTTTTCCCAGGCAGGCCACCCACCAGGTCTTTTTGGACAAGTGGCATTCAGAGAGCCTAAGGAGGTGTCCTCTGCAAACCGGAACTAGTCTTCAGGCCAGATAGATAGAAATCTACTAAAAGTGCTGGAAGTTTTTAACTGCTTTTAAGGGCCATCAATGCAAGTACTACACATATTCATATCCTTTTGTGGAACAATACATATAGCTACTTGTGAGTCAGAATGAATTTTCTTGGCAACCAACAACGCTCAGGAGGTGAATTTGCCAAACCCTAAGTTATTCAGTGTCCTTCCGTCTCTGGGGCATTTTAACCTCTGCAGCCATGAGGCACTGGAATACAGTTTTTGGGTCAGGCAGCATTCTTCTTAAACAGGAAGATGGCCTTTCCTCCTGCCAGTTCTCAGTGCATTTCCCACTCAATTCTCTAGCACCACTCACAGAAATAACAGGTAAAGTGGCCATACCTTGCTTGCATAGATTTCTCTTGTCTATGGCATGAGTACAGCTGGGAAAAAAAGCACCAAAATGCAAGTGCTTCTGTGGAAACTGTCTCCCGACTTACTAAACGTCTTTGCCTTCAGTTTGGTTGCTATCAAGTTTTTGCATGAGTTCTACAGAAAACAGTAAGAGTTGATCTCACCTTATAGTGTGACTGATAATGTGACTCTGAGCAGCTGCAGCTAAATAATTGGTCTGGGAATGAATAGCATGGTAAATGTGTGGTTTTAGGAGGAAATGGTTGCATGTTTCCTTTCACACTGCTTTCCAACATGATGATCTTACTTTCCTTCATTGTATTTATTGCTGATTAAAGGTGTCCTTTATAGGATGGCTTATCTCCTTCCTCCCTTAAGTAGTGTTTAACCTTCAAGGAGCTAGTTTCTTGCAGATGGGAAGACACAGATGTATTGCAAGTACATTCTTCTGTTTGGGCCTTCATGAATACAGGTATAGCAGTGTATCATAAAACGCTGAATACCTGGTAACATGCCAGTTATATTTGGACCTCCCAAACCAGAAGATCAGGTCTATTGCCACCTTCTACTCTGCTGGGAAGAAAGTTGGTGGTGCAGATAATTTGACACAAATCTACTCATGAAAACTGTTAATGGAATTGTAAGGAAATGGGACTCAGCCACATCAACACTCTTTGTGCTTTAGTGTGTTTGAAATTGAAATTTGGGCTTGAATGTTATAGGGGAAGGTTATCCATGAGAAAAGCAATGAATGATTCCTTTTCTTCTGTGGAAACTGAGAAACTCTGGCTGCGGGCTAGCACCTTTGTACACAACTCTGTCAGTGTAAAGGTGAACGTGTTTGACAGTGCTGATTCACATGCTATGTGGTATTGCATTCCAGTTTCATTACTGACAGTGGCTTGAGTTAAGTGACTCTAGAGAAACCATAATCTCTGTGCTCAACTGATCAGCCACTTACAATTTTATTTATTGAGCTAGTTTATCCTTACACCTGTTCTCAGGCCTTGTATTTGTTTGTGGTGAGGGTTAGGATGTTCCTATAGAACTAAAGAAAGGTTATGGGCTACTGAAACAAGAGTTGCATTCAGAAGTTACTGTAGTATGATTAAGTAATTTTTCATACTGTATCAGCCTTTGAGAAGGAATGCCTACCTATTTGACCAACCATCTGTAGATTATACAGTTAAAATGAATGAGTCACTAAAATTCTTTATATGTGTAATGAATTGTGAGGGTATTTTTCAGGTTTTTTTTTCTTTTCCTAAGGCAGAAAGTGCCTTAGGATGTGCGTATGCAACGAGCATATTTACTGTGTTCAATCACTTTACATTTGTGGTGCTTTGTTTTATTGCAGGATATCTGTATTGGAGAAGGTCAGTAAGCAGAGAGGTACGGTTAGTTTAGCTTAATGCTGAACCTGTTTAATGAAGCTGCTGCAGCTTCAAGTGTAAACAGATTCAGTCACTTTTAAATCTGGTTTATGTAAAGTTACCTCATACCTAAAAGTGACAACGTAACTCTAGACAAAACCGGGGGGGCATGGATCCTATTCATATACGCAGAGTGGACATAAAATGAATCTGTTCCTTGGTTACTTGATGCCCGATAATTGGAAAAGCAGGGCAAATGCATGCTCTCTAAGCGGTGTTGGAGGACAGACCTTGTAAACAAAAAGCTACAAGACAGGTACTCTCATTCATTTCCCAATTCATTAAGCAATGCTGTGCTTTCTGTTGTGCCTGTTTTCCTGCTTTCTCATGTGTCAGTGTGGGGTTTTCCTTTTCTTCAGGCTAAGACAAGAATGAGGGAATGCTGAGGAGCTAATAAAAAAACTGCTTTTAATCAACTGGGGAATTCACAGACACCTAGTTATAAGCGATGCACCTATTCAAGCTGCCTGGATAACAAGAGGTATAGTCCATTACAGAATCTGTTAAGACTGCTATATATTTCACGTGCTTACAGGAGTGTCATTGTAAGTAAATGAAAGTATTTGATCTATCCAGTTTGGCATCCTGCCTTTTGACCTGGCTGGTAACTAAGAGTTAGGTGGTCAGCATGGTTTCCCATCTCTTCTCTGACCCTGAAAACACACATAAGCTGCTTTACTTCAGAAGCCAGTTTTATGCCTTGGAGGGACCTTTGATTCACAAGTTGCAAAGCTAAGTTTTACTAGCAGCTCTGCCATTGACTCACACATTGGCTATAAGCACCTTCATTACTATCAGGTTATTTAAAATGTCCAGCCCACTAATTTAAGGTTTGTCTGTCCTTATGATTCATGCAATCTTTTGCAGAGACATATTTTCAGTGCCAACCAAATCTATTCAAATTAATTCCTTGAATCATCATCAATAAAACATGATCTTTTAATGTGGATAACTGCAAATTCTGTTAATAGTCAGAAACGTTAGCAATGACTTCACTGTCTGTTGGGCTCAACAAGTGTCAGTCTGTTGAGTTGAAGATCTCTTCTCCAGCTGAACACCGTTCATGTGCCATGTCATCTGCAGCTTCTCCTCTGAGAGGGGGATGAAGGTCTAGTGTACAGCTAAAGGCTGGGAGGAGGCTTCCTTCCTTCCTTTGCATGTAGCTGGTGAATCTGCTAACACTGTGTGCAGCGTTTACTTAGGCAAAAAGCTAAAAATTACAGAGACAAGACCAGAGGATACAAGGAAACAAAAAGCAGTGAACAAGGGTATGTATAGGTGAGTTTGCAGAGAGCTGGGCACCAAATGAGTGGAGGGTATACTACTGTTCGAAGAGAATTGTTTAGGTCACGAAGATGACCAGATGGAAAAGATGTATATGCTCCATTGGCATTTACGTGGCAGAAGCTATTTATGCAAGAAATGTCACTTAGGAGAACCCCTGGAACAGAATGCACAGGCAGTATCCGCTGGTTGTGAGCATGTTTGGGCTGGAAATGGAAAGGAGTTCTCTGACGATCACAGCTATTGGTCAAGAGCGCCTTCCCAAATGATGAAATGAGGCAAGAAGCCCGTCGCTTCCACGACGTTCCACGGAGAAAATCGGTCATTTTAAGAAACAAGATTTTATGAAGCGTCTTTCCTTCAACTAGGAACAAAACCTGACGCTCAGCATGTCCCCTTAATCTGATATTCTTAATATTTGTTCTCCAGCAAGTGAAGTCATTACTTTTCTAAGGATCCTTATATTGATGTTCTTGTATGTTTGCTTTTGAGCATCTGTGTTTGGATAATTTAATCTTTGTTTTCATTTCTGTCACTGGACTTCTTCAAGGAAACTAAAATATTTTGTAGTAAGAAAAACAGTGCTATTAGGCACAGGCTAAAGACATAATGGAAATACCCCATGCAGCGTAATCCATTTTTCATCAGTCACATCATTCAGCTATGACTAGTTAGAGAAGACACTGGAAACAAAATGTTTAGCCTCAGAAACACCAAAATGTATTATAAAAGTGTAAATATAGAAAATTAGTAAACCAGAGTAAAACCAATAATATGGAAAATCTCAGCACTCGATCATCATGCAGTGGCTGAGATTATTTCAGTGTATTACAAGTATTCATGGGCCTGAAATAACATATTTTTTGCTTTGGGTTACACCATTAATATTGTAAAGTTTTGATTCTTGACTACTATATTTACCCAGAAGGAAGACTAGCTTTTTTTAAAGTTAAGCTCCTTGGAAAAACAAAGTTTGTTATAGATTCCGTCATTCTCCATTTAGGTTAATATGGTAATTAATGTCTGTTTTTTAAAACAGATCAACTATAAAAGCTTTCTTCTTTTATTCACATTATGTAGGCTGTAGGCACAGCACAAAACTCTCCTACCATTATGCCTCTACCTTTCTTGCAAAGTTATAATCTCTGTCCTATCCAGTCCTTAGTCTGCCCTGTGACAACCAGTGTGGTTGTCTGCCAGTTGCACTGGGCAATTTTCTGGTATCACTTAAATGCCTCAGCTGTTGAATTATCTGTAGGAACACTGGTTACAGATTAAAGCTCCATTGTGGTAATTACTGTACAAACATGAGACAAACAGAGGACCCAATGCCTTCTCTCATAAAGTACAAGTGAAGTAACATTTCTAAGTGTCTATGTCCAAATGGTTAGCTGGTACCAGGTTTGTTTTGGATCTTACCTCTATGCAGTATAGTGACGAGTATCTCCTCATTGAGCCAGTGAAGAGGATTTTCCACCTGTCTTTTCTTCTTTAGGTACTGTATAATGCATTGCCTACAACAGTGAGTTACAACTTCGGTTTCTCTCCTGAGCGTGTTTGACTGGGGTTGGAGACACAAGGTGAATGTTGGTTGGCGTTCATTAGCATTGCTCCGTCTGCCTTGGCAAAGGCAGGCCAGCGTGGCCCCGAGCCAGGGCGGAGTGTTTGTGGCCCCGGGCCCTGCCACTGCAACGGGCAAGGCAGGTTTGGTTCAGACTAACTCGGACTGTCGGGGTGAGTCAGGGGTTGTGCACACTACACCTCCACGGACCTCCGCAGCACGCCAGCTAGCCACGTGCGGCGAGGGGCTGGTACTGCGTCCGTGTGCTGAAAGCCGGCAGCCGCCGCTTTAGATTACAGCAAGTTTCGCTGTGTATTTCCCAGAGAGAGTTAATTCATTTGTGAGGGTCAGCTAGGCAGCTGCCGTGCAAGAGCAGAGTTTCTTCGAAAACTTTCCATCTAAACACACATTTTTTGATCGGTTCACAATAATCCTTATTAATGGACCTTAAATGGACCTATAAATGGACGTTACCCTCAGCACAGCTTGGGCAAGGATGGAGGGTCTCAGCTTCAGCACCGCTGAACCCAGATGACAGCCGAGCCCAGACCTGGAGCACAGGCAGCTAAACCCCGGGGCAGGGGAGACGCAGGCAGGGCCCTGGCAGGCAGAACTTGCACAGTCCCGTGTTGCACTGGCACCTGGGACTGGGTGGTGGAGGTGGCCAGTACGGACTTGTCTCTGTTCAGACCTGCGTCTAGTTGTTTATGCAAAGAAATCCGAAGTGCATGTTTATTCGCAGACAATGTTCATGTCAGTAAGGCTATGGCTTTGGCTATAATTTCAGCAAGGTATGTAACTGCAAGTGTTTGGGTTTTTTTGGGTACAACTTATTTGTCAAATTGAAACAGTTCAAAAACCAAAATCTTTAGAAATGGTGAAATTAATGATTTGCCTAATTTTGATGTGTGAGGACAGCAATTAATCATATCTAGTATTTAGATAGTATTATTCAGCCAAATTACAAGGAGAGAGATCATTTACATAATCCAGGTCTCAGAGAGGTCAAACAAGAGGTGAGCCAGCATGTGTGAGGTCAGGCTTCCAAGGACTAATATTTAGCACATGAAAGCAGACGGAATTTTTTATTATTTTTATTTTTTCCCTGTAGATACTGAACATCCACAGCTTGGTTTGAAATTACTGGGAACTCAAGCATTTTTCAAAACCAGTCTGTATTTGTGACCCACTTGTACTTCTAAATAGACATGTGTCTTCTGGTGCAGCAGTCTGAGCTAAGCAACTTGCATACAGAGAAGTCACACCTAGCTCTTATGGAGGAATAGAAACTGTGATCCATGACTGAAAATCATGTTTACATCCAGTTTTATTGTAAAGCCTCTAGTTATCTGGGAGTGACAGGATGAGAGCAGTAGCTTTGCTCTGTTGCTCTATTGGAATCTGCCAGTTTCCACTAGTTGCCTTGCTGATATTTTTTTTTCTGATTTTAGTGCTAGGTTTGCTCACAGCTGCAAAATAAAAAGCTGGCTGTGGGGCCTGTGCAGTACAGCTTTGCTGAGGCAAAGCTTCCTTACCCTCTGACATGTCATTCTCATTTGGCTCATCTCTTGCTAGTGAGAAACACAGTCCACGTTTGGGGCTGAGACTCTACACAAGGCCTATGAAGAAGCTGACGTGCTTGGATTCTGAGGGGCTGGATGAAGCAAATTGCACCATTTCCCATCGTTGAAGAGCACCCAGCTGTAATCAGCACCCCCACTGCACCTCCAAACCACTTCTAGGTGAGTCAAAATCCTAGAATACCAATTGCCTAGTGGAAAGAAGCAATGAATTTCCTTCATACATCACCAGCTGGGAGCGGGATCTGAAACCATTTGGGAACAGCTTCCAGATGGACATTAGCCTGGAACTGGAGTGTTCTCAAAGATTTGAGGAACCCCCGTGAACCCTCAGCCAAGGTGCATTGCTGACTACCCATTTCTAGCGCAAGTACTAAGCCACTAATTCCCAAGACAGTTCTCAACTGGACCAAATAACTTTTGCCAAACCTGATGTTCAGTGTCACTTTTACTCACAATATGGCTTAGTGTAGTAGATCCATAGCTCTGTAGCTACAGCTAGCTGCTTTTACTGTAGGATCTTACAAGAAAGGACATAAGGCTCTGTTGATACAGCTCCAAGATAAACGGTTAATCAGGCTCACTTTGGTGGGGTAGGGTAAAGAGATCCTTCCTTTCCTTCCCCACTCCCCAGGGTACTGGCAAAATTTTGCAGAGAAGCCTGCATGGCACAGTGTGAACTAGAGCTGCTCTGCAGAACAGAGCTTATTAGTGCAGCTCACCTGCTTCCAAATATCACAGTTGTCTTCACATTTTGAAAAGCAATTAAAATCAACAGCACGTAACATATTACAGCTGTAGTAAACATTTCCCTTGGCCATGGCAAACAGCCCTGGGAACTCTAAACTGCAAACAACAGCCCCTCCTCCTGTTTGCAATGGGGATGCACATTTAGGTTCAACAGAGCAAAATTGATTTTCTCCCAATTTTTTGTTTGTCCTTTGTAAGCCACCTGGGGAGCCACAATCTCCAGAGTATTGAATTTAGAAAAATTAAGTCCCCTGAGCAAACTGGGGCTTATTTATTCCATTTATGAAGAAGAGTTTATGCTTCATAAACTCTAGTAGAAACAAGTATTAATCATGGATCGCTGAGAGGGATGCACACCCTGCATAGTATTCATTTCTCACTGGCTACAGGTTTGTCTGGTTAATCCCACACACTGATATTCATTAGCTAAATGAATACACCCACAGCAAGAACAAAATGAATTTGCGGGGTTGTTAGTTGGCATAACTTCAGTGACTGTTAACAAGTCTTCATTCTTTATATATCAGTTGTCAGTCATAGCCCTGTATGTGATTTATAGGAGACATAAGTGCTACAATTATCTTGCAAATAAACAGATAGAAGCAAGAAGTGTAAGGCTCATCTGAGGCCACTGTGGAGCCAGCAACTGAAAATCTGACAGTTCCAGGCCCATATTTATGAATGTAAATTGTCTGATGGTGTTGGTTTTGTCTTATTTGTCACAACTCTTGCAAGGTGCCTTAGCTGACAAACAGATCCTTTATTTGAAAAATAACTTTTCCAGAACGGTGTGCTCTCACGGTCTGTGTGTTGTTTAAACTGGATGTTGCCACAGAAATGTGCCGTGTCTCATGTTGTATTATCCCTTTGCTTTTTGATCAGTTCCTCCTTCTAGTTGAGTTTGCAATTAAGTGTCTTGCAGGAGATTCCCAATTTTGATTGGATTTATTGGTTACTTGCCAGGGCATTGCAGGTATTAGACTGTGAGGAACAGTGATTTGTTCAAGGGAGGCAAGCACCACACCCAGGCGTTCCCTCATACTCCTGAGAGCCATACCAAGCCTTGTGGTGTGGGTAGGTGCTGAATTCTCATCATCTGCACTACGGTCTGTGCTTGGGGCTGAATTGGGGCAGAGCTTGGATTTTAGATTTACAGGAATCTTGAGCTGCTGTTAGTATAGCAGAAAACCCAAACCAGCGTAATTTGTACAGCCTGCATAAACCCATTGATCTTATTTTAAATGTTTCTGTCAGTGTAAATCTCTGAACAAGTCTGAACAGGTTATGTCCTTAAAATCTTTTGAGTAAAATTTCAGACTGATAAGGACACGAAGTACAGCTCAAAAAAAGCCTCTACCCAGTACGATTTTGAATACCTTACCCATAAAAGTAACTCCTTTTGTGGCTGTCGCCACACCTGAGCAGCATATGAAAAACAAGCCACGTCAAATGTCAGGTGGGCTAGCTGGGGTGCTTAGCAAGGAGTTCCTTCCCCTCCGGGCCCCGGGCTTCCCCCACCCCCTACGCCCATCCCTCCCCACAACGCGCCCGGTACCAAGTGAGTCTCACCCTAGCACCCGTGTGTTTCCATCGCTCTGCCAGGCGTTTGGAAGGTCCTTCCTGTCGGGCTTCTCAGATTGCTATAGTCTTCATCACGCCCTGCTCCCATGTGTCAGGCATCCCTCTGCATCACTCCCCTTTACTGTGGCAACAGCGCTGCTTGGGCTGTTACTGAACGGTGCATTTATGAAAGCACTGAGGCCTGTTTACAGCGAAGTGGGACCACTTGTGGGACCAGAATTCAACATTTTAAGCCTGTTAGGAAACAGCATTACTGCAGATATCTGTGTGTGTTCTGCAGAGGGAATGGTTGGAAAAGGCTTTAAAGCTCTTTCAGGCTTCAGAGGAAAATAACCTATCAATAAATATAAAAAAGTGAGAAGATTGTGCAAAAAATTGCTTTGAAGGTGGGAACCAGTTTGACATCTTAGGATGGGTTCCCTCAGTTCTCCCAAGGGCTGTATGCCTCTGCTGAGGGTTGTGATCAATCTGTGCAGGCGCAGTTGATGGCCAGAGGGAGCATTCAGAGCCTGCTCAGGATCGTGAGATCTTACCCAACTCCTTCAGGCAGTACCAGCTCAGTTCTGCCCAGTCCATGCCACCTTCATAGCCCAAGGCTCAGGCTATGGGGTAGGAATGGTGGTGAGTGCTGCTTATGAGCCAGTGGAGGTCAGGGCGGACCACTTGGGGAGGAGTGTGTTTCTGTAGGTAAGGCTGTCCCCAATGTACTCTTTGGGAGCCCAAGGTGGCAGCCAGGGATGTGAGGAACTCTGGAGGACCATGTCACCCTGTTGTTCTAATACCTATTAGCCTGATACTCACCTAGCAAGTCTAAAGCTGCCTGGCTTAGTGAATTCCAGGGGAAAATACCAGGACTAGCTTCTCAGTGGAAAGTATATGTTTATGGCATTTATCACAGCTGTTTTCTCTTCTTTCTTCCCCTGAATCCCCTTGTCATTTCATATGCAAGTTTGACATCACTTTTCATTTGTTTCCTTTCTAATCTGAAGAGTCCCAGTTTGCTTGATCTTCTCTGTTAGAGCAGCATTCTGTCTCTTTGGCTGTGCTTGTTGCCCTTCTTTCTTACAAATAGTAATGGTCAGCTCACAGTCCATCACTTCATACATGAAGCTGGGATCTTTTTTTCCCCACAAGCATTACTTGACATTCATCCACAATAAATGTTAGTGCAGGCAAATGAGAACCAGCGGAAAAAAGCAGCAAGGGTGGAAAAGTGTGGGATGTGGCCTTCTGGGGGCAGTGTGCGCTTGTGTAATTACAGCAACCATGCCCAGCCTTATTTCTCAAGTGCAAACTGTGTGCTTGGTGTTCCTCTTGTGCTGGAATACCTCCCCATCGGATCTGGTCTGGTTCTTTGCACCTCCCTGTACTCATTAACAGTGGGGCCATTACTTGAGGTAATTAAGTAAATGCTTTTCCACACACACCTCAAGTTCCCAGAGTTTTGTCTCTTTTTACTTTAGATCTCTTTGGAATCTTTTTTTTTTCTCAATATATAGGCATGTTGATTTTCCCCTTAACCCCCTTTCCTAGTAGAGAGCTATTTGAAGAGACCCCATAGAGATACCCTTCGCGGAGGCTGGGCTTTCAGCAAAGGTTGTCTAGGCAAACTGCTAAAGCCAGCAGTTAGAGGTTCTCCTGCCTGCAGCGCGACACATGACAGAGGCAAGTGGCATCTTTAGCCTGGAAAACCTCAACTCACAGTAGACTTCTGGGTGCTGAAAGATATGCTTTTGGGTCTTCGATTTCTCCTCTGTCACAGTGTATATACAAACACAGTATGGCATCGTTATATTCTGAAAAACACAAGAAATTAATAATTGAGACAGGTTGGTTGGTTTGTTGTAGTACGTCCTCATGCTTAGAAATGTTTTGCAGCAGGAGCTTTCTGAGGTGCACACATAAGGAATGAGTAAACACATAGCTAGCTTGCTATGTTAAACCTGCAGTAATTTTCAGGAAAAATTACTCAAGTGAATTATGATGGGATCATGGGGTATGGTTCCACATTTTCTTTTGTGTTTTCCCCCTTCTTTGTGTATGTAGTATTAAAAGACTGTTGCAAATAGATTCTTAGAAATTAAATTTAAAATATATGCACTTGTATATCTTGTATAAATCAGGTATTTTCCTCAAATATATTCATGGATATCTGTCCATTCTCCTTTAAATAGTTAAAAAATACTGAGAGATAATTTCTTCAGTGCCAAAAATCTCTTTAAACCTAGGAAACTGAATCTAAGTGATGATTTCTGATTTCTCCATCGAGCTAAATGACACGGAAAAGGGAGAGATAAATTTCTTCTGAGTCCTTTCTCTAAATAGTTTTTTGCCTTGATTAGGAGTTCTGCATATGTAATGATGTCCAGGCATGACTTTTTATTGCAATTCTCTTATTATCTCATTTTATTGTTGTACATCACTATGTAAACACTTGCTGACCTCTGCAAATAAGTAGCCCATCTCCAAAGACCTCTGTTTACCTCCAAGAAGACACAATAACCATTGAGTAGAGGAAGTGATTTATGATGAGAAGGCAGGGTCACCTGCTTCAAGATCCTATTGTAAGGTTAGACTTTAACAAGGGAACACTGGCAAATGAGCACAAAAGAGGGTTTTACAGGCATAGAGGACAACAAAAGCAGAAGTTGTAATGCCATGAGTAGGACAGACAGACCCACAGCTGAAGCTGATCGAAAGGAATATAGTTTTGCAATGTGAGTAACTCATAACCCCTTAAACTGGAACTGTTTTCTTAGCTAATTAAACCGCAGGACTAAATAGTCTAAAATGATTGTTGTGGATATGTTTTTAATCCGTGGGTAGTCTAGAGATCTTGGCAGCTGGGCCCTTTACACATGGGAGAGATTTATGTGTTCAGTTACCCAGCCTTAGCCAGGGCTGCAGGTGAGTTACCTTCAGAGGGAGCGCTGGCGGTCAGACTTGGCAGCAGCTCCGCAGAGCGAGGGCGGATGCTGCCGGTAGGTGACTCTCGGCGGTGCTTTCTTGAGGGTGTCTGAGCATCTCGAGTATCTGACTGGTGATCAAAACTCTTCCAGTGCAGCACGCAGTTCAGCCAAGGCTCTCCTCCCTAACATTTTTTGATTGTTAAGAAAGAATTTTGAAGCCTTTTGGTTCGGACCATCTTTCATGGTTTTGTGTACTGTGACCTCCTGATGACGTTCCCTTTTCACTGCTGCCTGTAGGACTTGAGATCTTGCCATACTGATGCTTGTTTTATAAATGCTAAATTGCCTTGGCAATGGATTGCTATTTCTCCCACAGTGGCCTCTTTTTTTGAGTCAGGAACTGTTCCTGTAGTCACTGAAACGTATTCTTTTCCTCACCTTCCACTCAGATGTCCCACATCTGTTTCAGATGTATGTAGCTTGCGTATTTTTCCCTGCTGCTTTTTAAATCTTTACTGTTACAAAACTTCCCATAAGAATTACAGGCTGGCCTTCACGGACTAAGTACTCAGCAGTGCTTCTCTTCCCTCTCACTTGTGCTGGATGGACTCACATGGGGATGGGTCCCCACAAGCATCATTCCCAGAGGGCACGGTGTGCTTCCAAGGTGGTGCTGAAAGCCGCAGGCAAGTCCTGAATGTCGCTTGTCCTCTGCTCCTGTTCCTAAAATAGTTTCAGAGGGAACTCACATGGACAGGGTTGCACACAAGCCCAGCATGTGCAGGACGTTGTTGACTATCAGACTGTGCTGGCATTTGGAGAAGTTATGCTGCAAACTTGAATTCTGAATGTCGTTGTTGCTGGGCCTTGCATTTATACTAGCCTAAGGCTAGAGGAATCCTGCGTTCTGTCTTTCTTTGGGTAAAACTTTATGCTAAAATGGTGGATGGTAGACTTCGGGCAACCAGAAGCCATTCAGTATAAGTATCCTTTCCACTTAATACAACACTTGCTATTGTACTGGCTATACACTTTGTAACTAGCAGAGTTTTTAACTGGGAGAAATGTGTTGCGAACACAAGAGGCCAGATCCTAGTCTCTGGCAATCAGCTAAATTTCTGTGAGGTTTGGCCTGTTCGCAGGTGGACAGGGACAAACAAGTATGTATAAATTTAATGCACAAAGCATGCATGGTGTCTTTAAGAAGGGTGCACCTCTAAATCAGCTGTGCAGGAATCATAGCTCAAAGCTGCCCATCACAACATTTCACACACCAAAAAATGTTGCTTATAGTAAAGCAGGTCTGTTGTCGGTGGTACTGGAGAGTTCCATGTGCTGCAAAAACTGGTGATCCAGGCAGTCACCTTTGTGATCTCAATCTTGCATTAGAAAATGCTGAAGAAACTGTTTCGGTTACCGAGAAGTGCATACCATCCCAAGGGAACAAGAGGATTATAGCCTCTAGGCAAAAGATGAAGATACAGATTGAAATAAATAGGTACTAGTTAGATTTAGAAAGCGACTAAGTTGTTGATGAAAAACATGGACATGATATGAAGCTAACCTCAAAACAACCTGTAGCAAGAAGAACGGAATCATATGGGAGCTGCAAAAGTTTTGTGTGTGCCTTCTGAGTTTCAGACTGCAATGGTATTTCTAGTGACATGCAATACAAATAGGTTTTTAATGCCTCTGTCCCTCTTGCTGAAGGGAAGTGTGAGCTAGGAATAGGATTTTTCAAGTCCTCCGCTGACATCATTCATCAAATTAATTCCTCCAGCTCCTGGGCCAACACCAGCCCTGCCCTGGCGTGGGGGCCATCCAGTGGAGTCAGGGACAGTCCAGACTGTGCTTTCACCTACCTCCTAGGAGCAGAGACAGATGCCAAAGCTGAGACAGATGTTAGTTCTGCAGATTTTATTTACAGCCAGCAGGTGTGATTTCCACGGGGAGCTTGCTCTTCCCTTGAGAATGATAGCCCAGTGCTGCAGCTGCGTGGGATCACAGGGTGCACATCCTCTTCCAAACACACTCAGCCAAAAGCTAAATGAAGTTTGGCCCATAATTGTAGTGACAGCATTTATTTTCTGATGTAAACGCAAAATGCTTTGTCACTCTTTCTCTGACCCACCCACTAGCCTATCCTTCTTTGCTGTAGGGGGCTCAGTTTAAGTTAGTTGTCTCTGGATACTTGGCCTTTACATATTCTGACTTTTTTTTGTCTTGGAATATGTATGTAAAAATGCCTTTCATCTATCCTTGCACAGTTTATGGTATCTCTCTGCTTCTGTTCCCATTTTTTGGACTGTAGTACATACATACACATAGGCTATGCACCATCCAGTTGCACATACACATGCACACCTCAGCATGAGTCACCTTATCCACGTCTTCGTGACTAGAAACGCAGTTCTGCTTCGTGCATTCGCACGCACTTCGGTGATTTGCAAGCATTCAAGAAACAAGCAGCCACGAGCTAGCATCTTGTTCTGCTGCTGTGATGCAACTTTTGCTAGTACTTTTCAAATGTAATGTAAGGACATTAAACATGGAAATAACACCTTTCTCTGCCGTACAGAAATTCCTTTAGATACTTTGAGGGCTCCTGAATGCACAAATATTTGTGTTTCTGCACAGTCAGGTGTATTTGCCTCCTGCCCTTCAAAGGCAGGAAGTCTGTGTCACTGCAGACTCAGTGTGGTAGATTCTTAATGGGGATCCCAACCCAAACTGACAGATCCTGGGTGTAATTTTTTTAACCTGTCAAGAACCATCTTTTTTTCTTTTGTATTTTATTTTTATTAACAAGATACAAGGAGCAAAGTACACTCAGAAGGAGGCACAGGAAGCGGTAATAGTCACGGGCACTCCACATAAAAGTGTTGCAGGAGCATAAAAAAGGTTTAGTGAGTTTTTAATTGTGAATGGCACAGTTTGGGCAAGAAATCTGGTGAGAGCTGCGCATCAAATTCAGAGTGGCATGGCTGCATTACCTTCACCCAAAATCACGATCAATAGGAAAGTGTCTGTATCTGTTCATGTTGGAGGAACAACCTGAATTCTGCCTTTCTGTGGCAGCTGCACTCCTGTGAGGTCATGAGAAAGTCACTGTCCCGCTCTCCGCCTCATTTCTCTCATTGTAAAACATGATTTACTTCACTTATTCCCAGAGGTTTTGTGGCTGTTAATGGGGAGTGGAAATCACTGTTTTTCTGTTGCTCTTGCTGAGAAATCAGGCCCATCTTTCTCACTGCGTGTTCTCTGTTCGTCACACACAGGGAGAACTGAACCCTGGAGAAACTGGAGAGTCCAGCTACTGGGTGGAGGCTTCGCTGTGGTTCCCAAATACCCTCTTGCTGTGCTGGTTGGCTCAGGCTGTGTTTGTAAACACTTGCAGGCCCTCTCCTTTGGATTGTTCTTTGGAGACAGATTTTCTTTTGATGTTAAACAGGATGTGTGTGTTAATTAATTTATTTTACTCAGTGTAGGAAATTGCTGCCAACGTTCTTTGAAGAGTCCTGTGAGCCATCTCTCCCCTCACATAAACATTCAGGCAATATTGGTTAAAGTGTTTATTTCTTTTAACTATGCATAAAAGTTAATCTGGCTGTTTTACAGCAGAGAGGTTTTACAGGCTCCTTTAAAAATGTCAAGGTCATGTTTAAACAGTTACTGTTTAAACTGAGGAGATGGAGCATGGGACCAAGAGGATTCAGAGGTGAAAAAATGAAAATGAGTATTTTCTGCTAACAGGTGTTTTTTAGGAGTTTAGTGCTGGTGAAAGTGATGGTGAAATACTTTGGAGATGGATTGCTTCTTTATCTACTCCTTCGTACATGTACCATGGACATTGTTAGTGAAAATACACCCTTCCTGCCTCAGTCCTAAGTTGAAAGGACTTCTGCCTGGTGATGACAGGAAAGCGCAAGCTCTGTAAATGTTGACTTCCTGAGACTGCCAGTTACGGCAGTGACATTTGTGATCTGGAGGTATACTACTACTTCATGGTTTATAACAGTCCAGCAGACTGTGATGATTCGGTGTTGCTTCTGAAGTCTCCCAGATTCAGAGCAATCTCTTGAGAGACGAAGGATTGAGAATCGTAGTGCTGGATGATTCTGTCATTTTGCATATTATAATGCTGCACTCCCTCTTGGGTAAAGAGCACAGGGTGCTTCTTTTCAAAACCCAAAATTTTCAAACTGCAAGTTTGACAAAAACAGTCAAGCTTTATGGAATGCTATTAAGTTATATTTAAGTTGGAAGAAAGCAAAACCCTGTATTTTTTTAAATACCTCTCTCTTTTTGTAATAGCATTAAATAACTCCAGTTTTGGTTTGAGGTTTAATTGGTAGGGTGTTATAATCTGAGATCTGATGCAGTTCAAACTGATCAGTCTATCACATGCTACCAGATGTGCACAGTATTTTACCAAACAAGACCAGACAGATGCCTTGTTCTGAAAGAGACTGCAGTTTGAGACTGATCTTTCAAGATACTGTATTCCCCCCAAGGGAATGATTTGGTCTTTTTGTAATCTCAAGTGTCTGCATACACTTCAGTGTAGGTTTGGTGTCTAGCACCCTTATTCTAGGACAATAATCCTCAGTCATTTAAATCAAGACCTAACTGAGAACTTAACGGAAAAAGTTTAGTATGTCCCCAAGGATTCTGCCATAAATTCAACTGAGATGACAAGAGGAAGGAACTGGATAGTGTGAGATACATGAGGTTTATCTTTAAATTTGAGTTGAATTCAAACAGAACTAGTAATGGCCAAATGTTATGATGATTTTGGTGGTGAGAGTTAAATTGGAGGTATTCCCTGTGATCTGTGCTCCACTTTAAAAAGCAAAGAAACAAAATTTGTTGTAGCTCGCACTAAATGGAAATACTTTTTTTAGCAGTAGTAATAGATGGCAATGACTGATCCACAGAAACCAAAATGCTCTTTCTCATTCCTTTTGGTTATGGGTGACCCACAGCAATGAGAGAGTTGCTTGTGAATATTCTTCTCAACACTGTGAAAGGCAGCATTCAGCTCATCAGGACTGTCCATCCCTCATCATTTTTGCAGTATTAGCCTTCCTGTGGACAGAGACCTTATTTAAAAAATGAAGGAGACCCCACCCCAGGATTTGGCATTAATTTTAAGTATTTATTCAATAATCAGTAAGGTATAATAGCATACAATATTTAAAGTTGGTGGAGATAGCTGGGATATAGGGAGAAATCCGTGTTCATCCTTTACATAACAGTCATTGAGCCATGCAATCTTGTTTAAACAAACAGTGTAAATCTTAAAATAGCCCCTGGAAATTCCACCTTGATGGCCATAATCAAATGAATGTTCAAGATGTTTCCCCACGATCGTATACACACACAGTAACCCTTCAGTGATAGCAGAGCCATCTACAGACAGTATTAAGCTACACTGGGCACTGGACACACAGATCTGTTCACTTGCTCTGGTGAAGCAGGAAAATCTGCTTCTCTGTCATCCACCCACCAACGGAGGCAATAGAATTGAAACATTTTGAGGCTAAGCTCATCTGAGGGTGGTTTTAACATATCAGTTTTTGTTACTGGATAATTATTAGAGGAATTCAAGGAAAATGACCTTGTTGTCATATAAATGGTGGCAAATCCTGCTCTTCACCTGATTAACAATTGACATTGGCCAGTTTCAAGAAGATCGGAACAAAAACTTGAAACTCTTTGAATGCAGTATTATTAATATCGCTACAGATAGAGAACTAGAGGAAATCATTCTTACTGCTCAGAACGTTTGTCTTGATTTCCGTAATCCTTGTTGGTGTTTTCTGTAGAGTCCTATTGATACATTTCAAAGCATAGTTTAGACATGATAAAAGTGTATTTTTTGCAACCGATCAGTTAAGAGAGCAGCCAGTAGACATTGCGGCTCAGCATTCAGAAGTTGTTTAGCAGTGTCTCTACGGCAAAGACAGGAGGCTGGATAGACTACTCTTCTGAAGCTCACTCAGTTTCTAACCTAAAGCTCAGGCTAGTATTGGATGGACTTGGATTGTTCATGAGGTGAGAAACATAAAATCAGGCTGCTGCAGCACATTCTGTATGGGTCTGGGGGTGAAGTACTAAGCTCTTCAAGATTGTCCATGTGTTCTCTTCCACCAGCCTTTCCTGTGTCCTTGTGCAGGAATCCTGAACAGACTGTGAAATCGGTCAATAAACCTGGTATTGATCCCTCAGTAAAGGCAGGATAAGGCTCCAGAGAGAAGACTGTGGAGTGAGCTTATGACAGCTAAATGAGCTGAACATGCACCAAATGCTTCCCTTTCCTAGTTGGAGACCTAACCTGTGCTTCTGAAATCCAAAGTCTCAAGCACTTCAAGCTGCGAGGAAAATACCTCATGTCTGGGTGGCTTGCAAAAGTTCCAATGAAAGACGCGTCCCCGTGAGTCAATGGGGGAGCTGGGGAATGAGGCAGGCCACCAGCAGGTACACTGGGCCTGCCTGGGGGCACCCAGGCACCGAGACCTTGCCAGACCACAGCCACCCCCTCCTTTGTCTGAACGCCCCAGGAGCAGTGACCCACAGCACTGAAGAGCAGAGATGAATAGAACACGGCTGGCCATTTGGACATACCTACTGAGCCCGTCTCATAACAGGAGAGAGCACTTAGTGACATTAAAACAGAACAAATTTGCAATGATATCAGGTTATATGTTTTATGAGCCATATAATTAACATGCGACATTCAGTGCCATGGGATATTATTGACTTAAATAGCTTAGTAAGTATCAAAAAGGATTAGGCATTGACATGAAACAGAATAGCATATGCACTGACACAAGCTAGGATCAAAATTACAAGGGCTACCAATCCTTGTGCTTCAGGGCATATTTTGATCATCAGCTTGGGGTCAGGGGAAAAGCCACTCTCTAATCAAGTAGTGTGCAGTATACATGTGGGTTATAGTTATATGGATCTCTTTATTGGCCTGTTTTGATTCCTTTCCCTCCTCCTTCTCTGTCTTCCTTCCATCCCCTCCTGCACCCCCTACCTCACGTTTATCATCTGGAATAGGTCACTACTGAAGACAAGACACTAAACTGGATGTATGGCTGAATAGTCCATACTAATAGGGTAATTTAATGTTTGCTTCTCTCCAGAACTGTAATGTTTATTTCAAATATAAATTTTATATTCAGTCACTAAAAAGTTCCTCTCTTTCCATCCCTCCTTCTATGTATGCTACTTTTTATTTTTATCAGCTACACCTACAAATCCACTTAGGCTCATTTCAATCATGATTTTTCAGAGGTAATGAATGAGTCTCAGTTTGTGAGAAGGAAGAGAACAACCAGGCACATTAAAGGAACCATGAATGGCAAATGAACCATGAAGGAACCACCTATGAAAATAAGGGCTTTTTTCTGTGTACATGACAGTGAATCTGTGGACAGTCATGATAAAATGATGCTTGGTTTATGTAACTCTCTGCATTTTTCTTTGCAGCATCTGAAGCAGAATAATTGTTAATAATTTTAACAGTTTCCTCACTTTGACCTGCCAACAATTCCTCATTTTAAGACGATGCAATATTTCATACAATTCTAGGGGTTTCTGTGTTTTAGTTTGTATTTTCATTTGTTGCTATACTGAAGTACTGCCAGGAAGGCCCACATAAGAGCAGGGCAGATTAAATTTTATGCCCTGTAGATGCCTTGTGAGTGATAAGACCTACCTGGAGTTACTCACTCTAAGTAACAGACTGGACAGCAGAGGCACAGAGAAGAAAAATTGCTTGATTCTTTGTGGGACCCCAAGTTAACAGCAGAAAACCAGAATGTCTATTTAAAAAAACATGCCTACTCATTTAATTCATTGCTTATTTCTTTTTTGCTTCTTGCCGTCACCCTCCCAGACTGATTTTTAACTCCACCCATTCTCACCTTTCCCAAGTCCTTTATTTTTGCCAATGCCCTCTCTTCACATCTGGCACTAGCCAGTGCTGGTCCACCCTGCACACTGACACATGCTGCCCTTTGGCTTATTCAACCTTGCTGGAAAGACAGTATCGTGCAACTTCTCCAGCCTCCTTCCCATTTTCCACAGTGGGTTGAATTCCAGTTAGTTTCTGTGAACTCATTTGGTAGTCGTTCACTCTGCTTCCCTAAAGAGCAACGCTTTTATGTTATTGCCTTCCCACAGACATTCTTCAACATGCGAAAGCTGACCTCAGGCTCCATGGACAGATGGGGCCTGATCCAAAGTCCATTAACATCAGAGGAATTGTCCATTTACACCCATGGGCTTTGCATTAAATCCTTTGCATTTTACTTACTTTCTTTAGCACCTCTTCCTCAGCCCCAATTATTAAAATCAGATTAATCCCTGACAGAGATCCCTGACAGTTCGGTGTACTGTATAAGCCAACCTGTGCTACTTCAAGAGATAGAGACCAAACCTGCTATTCCGCTAATGTGAAATCTGCAGCTGGCTAATACTAAAAGCAAGGCAGTACTTCCAGATTTCAATGCTGCATAACTGAGGTCAGAATCTCACTTACTGTTCATTAGCTGAATCTCCCATTAATAGTGCAGAGGCTCTCAAAACCATTTCTTACTGTTCAGATATTTTGTGGCCCCTACAACATTATTCTGCCCAGGCACCGTTCAAGATTCATCCCTGTTTGCAGTTTTACTCTCAGTACAAGTAGACTGCCATATCAGCCAGAACATCAATATTTCTTTCTGTTGACACAATACTCTCTTACCCATATTGCCACCCCTCCTCCTGCTTCATTTTGTCTACATTCCTTTTGAAAACTCTACTCCCATAATTTAGTCTCCCACTCAATACTTGGTTTAATCAAGTCTGTCACTCAATGTATATCTCACTTAACACAAGTTTCTCGGTTAGCAATCTGTTTCTGCAGCACTCGCTATGCTAACACATGGTTAGCTTTGCTTTCCACACTTGCTTCTCTGATTCTCACACTTCCCTTTCTGATTTCCAGACCTCACTTTTCCTTGTAACACTTGAAGATGAGAAACTTCCCCTTCTCTCTCTTTTTATGTTTCTCATGTATTTTATGAGACCACTGCAATCAGGGCTTCTGAAATATCACAGGGTGCTTTGTGTAGGGCACAGAACAGTCCTTGAGTCCAGTTAAAACAGTTTTCAACTGCAGAATCTCACTCAGTTTAATACATAGCTTTAGGCAAACCTCTCCTGTTGCTGTGTTTCTTTGTTGTGGCCCGTACTCCTTTCCATCTTCATCACCTTTCCTTGGTTTGTGGGAACACAGGACAAATGCACAGAAGTTAGCTTCTCTCCCTCTGGCTGCTCATTCAGCACAGTGTGCTAAAACAGGGTCTTAAACATCCACTGTCAGTTTTTGTGTTGAGGAACAAAGAATGGAAGAGAGTCCTGTTCCAGCTGCTCTGTACATTTTAACATAGGGGACTGGGTTGCATATATCTTGACTACATTGCCTAGTGCAACTACAGCACAAACTTAACAGCCCACCTTTCCTGCACAAAAACCATCTAATTTCATTTCAGATGGTGGACATTCACTGCAGGTGGTGTATCAGCAACATTGCCCACCACCACATCTAGAATCTCCCACTTGAGTTTGAGTTATCAGCCAGTCGCCCCGGTAAGGACCATGGGTTGTCAGACTGCTTTCCTCCTTGGCTGCAGCTCTTCTAACTGTTAGAGAAACTGGTGGGCCACTGAATGAGGCTGTTGGAGCTGTTTTAGCTCAGCAGGAGGCAGATGTGCTGACTGGCACCTGTTGGATCCATCCTTCGTTGGTTCTCTGCATTATTCTGCTGGGCCAGCAGGTTTCCAGGTTTAAATGCTGGCATGGTATAAGACGCAGAATGCTGTTGTTTCATAATCACCTTCTAGAAGTATGGCTTTGTTGTAATGCCACTGTTAGATTGTCCTACTTTTACTATCTACTTTCTGCACGGGCTGGGTGACTTTTTGCCCACTGCATTACTTAGGTGCAGACTTTGCAGCACCGGGCTGGCTGCATTTAACGTGGAGACAGGGAGCGGGGTGGGTTGGGGAGGAAATATGCTGGTGGCTGCTGTCACTGCTTTTCATGTGATTGAATAACACGATGATTTCCTAGTCCAGTCACAGAGCAATTACACAGTACTTTTCATTTTCAGATCAGTTTAATACTGCTCCTGGCTTATGGTATGCTCATCTGTCTCTCTGCTCTTAACACAGCTCACGCTCCCAGTTGCACGGCAGAGGCTAGAGCCATCCTTGCCTCGCTGGCTGGATAAATGACTGTCCCACATAAATCTGCATATTAAGCAGATTTGGCAATTGTTCAGACAGAGGCAAGACTCAGTTAAGTAAGAGGTGAAAATAAACTTGCTTATAAAGGCACTGCAGACAGCACTCTCAGATGCAGTGCTGTCAGAGGCAGAACAGAGGCTGACGATTTCTGTTTGTCTTCTGCGTCCGTGTCCCATCACCAGCAACCACACGTGGGTGCGAATGCCGGCTCTCGCTCTTCAGCGGTTTCAAGACATTTTGCCCGTTACCGCTCTCCCTCTGCGCCCGACGATTCGTTTCCTCGGGGCTCCCACACGCAGCCCCCAGGCCGGGCCCGGCCCTGAGGAGGGCTGGGGGCCCCGCGCCCCTGCGCTGGGCGGTTGCCTCAGACT
>NW_010524939.1:1273-5739 GCF_000687285.1 Phaethon lepturus | reverse complement strand
AAAAAGAGAATTCAATTAAGCTTTAAAAACCATGTATGAAAAAAATATTTAGAAGTCAGAGATTAACCAGCTAGCACGATGCTGAAACAAGAAGTGCTAATGTAATTATTGGCTGTATAAGTCAGGGGAATAACAAGTCAAGAAAGATATCTCATTGGTGCAGTCAGAACCAGTCAGATACCATATACAGCTCTAGAATCCATACTTAAACACATAAGGAAAAAAGTTCAAAATAAAATTCAAGGACTCAAAGTGCCTCACAGAGAGAAGAGAGAGAACCATCTGTTTAGTTATCAAAAAAAAAAAACTGGGAGGTCAACTATGGTGTGTCAGCACCTTCACAAAGTGAAAACAAAGTATTAAAAGGCTCTAGCTAGCAGATAAAGGCATAACAGGAGTTAGGGTTTGGAATCAGATGCCAATTTGCATTAGAAAAATATATGCTTTCAGCAGTTAGCATGATTAACCACCGGAACAAGCAAACAAAAACCCTGTAGATAGGGTGCATCCTCAGAATCCACAAATCAAGACCAGATTCCTTGTGTCTAGGACAGTTCATGTTTTAGTCAAAAGCAGTTATGTTCAATGCAAGGGCAACAGTGTTGAAGTTAATGGTTTGATACACAGGCAGTCAGACAGAAATCTCAGTCCATTCTGGCACTAAACTCTTAGAATACAATTCTGACTTCAAACAGTCTGTATGCCTTAACATTTTGGGGGTTTGTTTTGGTTTTTTAATAAAAAAACAAATAGGAACCACTTATACTTTTAGGTTAATAGTTGCATGCACATGATACAAGAAGATAGCCAAGAATCTATAGGGCTAATGTCTTTTTTTTTTAAACATTAAAGCAAAATCTCATGACTGAGATTCTTGTTGCTAGATGCAATATTACAATAGATAAATTATCTACTTAAGACAGAATATCATACACTGTCTCATTATACATGTACTGGTTTTGGCTGGGATAGAGTTAAATTTCTTCATAGTAGCTTATATGGGGCTATGTTTTGGATTTGTGCTGAAAAGAGTGTTGATAACACAGGGATGTTTTAGTTAGTACTAAGCAGCGCTTACACAGAATCAAGGCCTTTGTTCCTCACACTGCCCTGCCAGCGAGCAGGCTGGGGGTGCACAAGAAGCTGGGAGGGGACACAGCCAGGACAGCTGGCCCCAACTGGCCAAAGGGATATTCCATACCGTACAACATCATGCTCAGCAATAAAACTAGGGGGAAGATTGGCAGGGGGACTGCTGCTCCAGGACTGGCTGGATATCGGTCAGTTGGTGGTAAGCAATTGTTTCCATTTTGCATCACTTGCCTTGCTTGGGTTTTATTTTCCTCTCTCTGGTGGTTTGGGTTCCCCCTCCCCCTTTCCTTACAATTTATTATTTCTTTTTAATTATTAAACTGTTTTTATCTCAAACACATGAGTTTCTCACTTTTACCCTTTCAATTCTCCCCCATCCCACCGGCAGGGGGAAGTGAGTGAGCAGCTGTGTGATGCTGGGATTAAACCATGGCAATACATAAGGGTGGAAAAAAAAAGTCTCAGTTTAATTTATGAACCAAATAATCATTTGCACGTCAGCAGTTAAATCTTTGTTCCACTAACCTGAAAAAAAAAAATTGCTCTTAAGCACATACTGCACAGCACACATTCCCCAACACACACGCAAATGTTTCCCACCATCCTATGCTTTCACAAAGCATATACACACTCAATTTCACCTAATAATGGCAGTTACTGCCACTAAAATAAGCATTTTTACATATTGTCAGTTTTAATGTTAGTGTCAGTCACAAGGTTAAAACGTAAAATGGTTAACAGCAACCCAAACAAACAAGGATATCATGAATTCCTTTCTCATCGCTTTAAACAAACTCAACCATTTTTGATCTGTGCAAACAAGTTGTTCCATGAGCAACAGAAGTAAGAGCCTGGTTTCCTTTGCATTTGTGCCTTTATTTTTCCTCAACCGTAGTAACACCAACACACCCACCCTTGATATCTCCAGTTCTCATCCAAATCTCAACACTTCTCCCAGCTGACTCCACATTGCCTAACTACAAGCTGGGCAAGAGGCACTCATTGCTACATGACCGGTTGCCAAAAGCCAAACAGAACAGGCAAGTCTTGAGCTCACCATACTGTCCCACACACTTATTCAGATACCTTCTCTACCTTTATTCAACCATCAATTTATTTTTATTATTATTTTAAAGAAAATATGTAAGAATTCCATTTCATTATCCCTCTGCAAAACATAGCACAAATAATTCACAAGTATGAGGAATGACAGGTTGACTATGAAGAGCTGAGGAGGGGTTGGGGGCAGGGTTTTGTTTGTGGGGTTTTTGTTTGTTTGTTTGCAGTTGTTTTTTCAAGGTTTTTTTATTGGGGGTTTTTTGGTTTGTTTTTTAAAAGAAGAAGTAGCCCCTAATTATAACATATTAATTGTTATTTAACTATGCCTTTCTAAATGAAGCTGCTCATAGCAAATTCACTTTTTTCAACTAGCTTGTACCTAGAAACAACACTTGAGAATTACATTTGCCCCTATAAAGAATCATCTCTAAAAAGAATGTGTCAAGTGCTTCAAAAAGCAAGTGCAATTTGATGAGGTAGGTTTAAAAAAAAAAAATCAAGTTCTCAGAAGTAGACATATCTATTCCTACAGATTCTTGAACTCTACGAAGAGACATTTTAGAGTTTGCATGCTAATGAAGCTAAAAACAAGTTTGTTTTTGTTTGTTTTTAAAGTAACAGGTCCTTCAGACAGAATTTACCCCTCAGAACCAGCTCAACTTTCACTTTAAATGAAGTTTTCTTTCTGGTAGAAAAAGGAAAATGGCATTACTTATCAAGTCATTGCTCTTTTAATTCTGTCCTGCAATGTGCCTGTAAGACTTTCAGACCTTTGTAACAACAAGTTTCATTCAAATCATCAATAGCAAATAAACTTTTTCTGTCTCCTAAATTCTCACCAAAGGGAATATTTTATATGCTAGCAATTTAAATACAGAAGTATTTATTCAGAAAATTAACTTCAAATCAGGTTTCTGTTAAGAAGAGCAGCAAGTTTTTCCTCAGCTCTTCAAAATAGACTACAGTAAGAACTGCTGTATACAGTATCCGTTTCAATCAACAATAAAACACAACAGTACGTATCACAATAGCAAGGGCTGATTTTAACGCAATGCAATCCCATCCTCTCCACCCTTTGATTGCATTAACTACTTCAGGATAGCAAGTACATTTAGAACAAAGTCTGTGAGCCTTGACTTTCATCTTCCCAAAAAAAAAAATCTGTCTTTTATTAAAATTATTAATTTACCCTAAAGACAGGGCTCCAATACAAGTCCTGTATCAAGTAACAAATTCTGGAATTGGGCAGGGTCTTTCTAGCTGTTAACTTATTTCTATCAGACATTCTAATCTGACATTCCTAAATCAGTTTCCTCTGGCCTCCCTTCAAACCTGATAGAGTACTTATCAGAGCACAAGGGGTAGTTTGAACTGTTATGTAACCCTTTTTATTAATAAAATCAAAAAGGAAACCGTTTAAACCACAGGACATTCAAGAATATCAACATTCTGAAATACATTGCATCACTGAATACTGCTGCTAAAGGCTTCCATCTAGTATATGTCTCAAACTATGTACCAATCAGACCACCATCCCAATATAAAAGGATGAAGAGTTATATATACACATATAAACAAACAGGAATATTCTACACTCACATTCTTACAAGATCCCTTTACATTTGCAGTGTTTTTCAAAATGTATATCCACTTTACAGATCATATCTAGCTTAAAGTTTCCATGAAAATATTTTTAATATATTCTTGAAGTAGCTTCCTGGAGAGTCCAACATTTTGGTCTAATATTACTTTAGTCCAGAAGGATCATTATGCACATAAGATTTCAAAGTCAGAATGAATGTTGCATTTAAATAACATCTGGGTTTTTTTTATTTTAACCTTCTCATCCACAACTTAATTTTCTACCTATGTTTCTTAGAATTAATGTAGGACTCCTGAAAAATACCAAAGCAAAACACTTCTAAAGGAACATTCTAGAGCATATATGGGTAATCAAACAGAAATTCTATATCTAGGTTTCTCAGTCACCCATATTTCACATCCAGAAGGTGAAAAAAAATTACTAAACTGATTTGAGACTATGCATACATAGAGTTATGGAGTATACAACGTTTCCCGAAACAAAAATATATGTGAGGTAGCAAAGAGCATCCAAGTATTATACAAACATAGTATTAAAGTATTAAGTCTCCTGCAGTTTCTTCATAGGATATTCTGAAGCAAAATCAATTACTTTTCAACATGAGACTGACTGCCACGTTATTCCATAGCACCATAACGCACTGAAAAATTCAACATTTGTAGAAAACAAACAGAACTTGGTAGTAGAAGACTACAATGTTCAACAAATGGGG